>NC_139983.1:3353379-3490879 GCF_963993115.1 Abramis brama | reverse complement strand
TTGTTTTGGCTTTATAGCAGAGTTATGTTATTTTCCATCTAAAGTTAGTTTTGATTGATTTGCTTCCGTCGCAACGATCATTTGTTATTAAATTAGGGGCTGCTAAGACGACACCATTCTCTCTACACAGACTTTAAACGCGAGCCTGTGAGAAACGCTGATGGCGTTCAGATGTGCATTTAGAATGGGTTCTATAGTTATGTGCATTTGAAAATACGCAGGTTTGGAATTCCCTACAAGCCAAGCCTAAACAAAGTACTTGTCTTTCCTTATAAATTTTGATAAAGAATTTAATTTTATTTTGTTGCTTTGGGGTAGGAACGCGAAACGGATTTTCCCGACAACGTCTTATCTGTATAGTGGTAGAGGGATCCTCCATAGGGAGAGACTAGTTGGCACTTCAGCACTGCGTTGTCATCGGTCCAGGCGAAGGTCCTTCGTCAGATCTGGATACGGCCTGGATCCGGCAGGCTGCAGGAAAACCTCGGGATAAACACAGACACTAAAATTAGCGTAGATGCCATTCTTCTCATGATGTAACGAGTACATCAGGATTTATGGGAAGTGTTCCCGGTTCCGGCTGACCTAATCTATGCAGCCTAACATTAAATTATAGAAGTCTATAATGTATTATGTGAATGCTAGGTCAAAGAGATGTCTTTAATCTGGCTTTGAACTGACAGAGTGTGTCTGCTTCCCGGACAATGGTAGGAAGACTGTTCCAGAGTTTTGGTGCTAAATAGGAAAAGGATCTACCGCCAGCAGTCGATTTTGATATTCTAGGTATTAGTAACTGGACGGAATTTTGAGATCGCAATAGACGTGACGGACTATAGTGCGTTAAGAGCTCGCTCAAGTACTGCGGAGCTAAACCATTTAGTGCTTTGTAAGTAATCAGCAATATTTAAAAATGTATGCGATGTTTAATAGGGAGCCAATGCAGTTTTGACAGAACTGGGCTAATATGGTCATACTTCCTGGTTCTGGTAAGAACTCGAGCTGCTGCGTTTTGAACCAGCTGTAGTTTGTTTATTATGCGTGCAGGGCAACCACCCAGTAGAGCATTACAATAGTCTAGCCTTGAGGTCATGAACGCATGAACTAATTGTTCCGCATTTCTCAATGAGAGCATATGGCGTAATTAAGATATATTTTTAAGATGGAAAAATGCAGTTTTACAGATACTAGACACGTGACTTTCAAATGAAAGTTTGGTATCAAAGAGCACACCCAGGTTCCTAACCGACGACGAAGACTTAACAGAGCAGCCATCGAGTGTTAGACAGTATTCTAGGTTAGTACGTGAGGAAGTTTTTTGTCCAATAATTAGAAACTCTGTTTTTTCAGAATTTAGAAGTAGGAAATTACGAGTCATCCAATTTTTTATATCAGCTATGCATTCTGTTAATTTTGTGAATTGATAAGTTTCGTTAGGTTTTGAAGAAATATACAGCTGAGTATCGTCAGCATAACAGTGAAAGCTAATTTCATGTTTCCTAATGATATCTCCTAATGGTAGCATGTTCAGAGTGAACAGCAGCGGTCCTAGTACTGAGCCTTGTGGTACGCCATACTGAACTTGTGATCGATGAGACATCTCATCATTTACTGCTACAAACTGATAACGGTCAGATAAGTATGATTTAAACCATGCTAGTGCATTTCCCGTAATGCCAACATAATGTTCTAATCTATTTAAAAGAACGTTGTGGTCAATGGTGTCAAATGCAGCACTAAGATCGAGTAACACTAATAGCGAGATACAACCACGATCGGATGATAAGAGCAAATCATTTGTGACTCTAACGAGAGCAGTCTCGGTACTATGGTACGGTCTAAATCCGGACTGGAAATCCTCGCAGATATCATTTCTTTCTAGAAAGGAACACAGTTGTGAGGATACTGCCTTTTCTAATATCTTTGACAGAAAAGGTAGATTTGAGATCGGCCTGTAATTGACTAATTCTGTAGGATCAAGTTGCGTTTTTTTAACAAGCGGTTTAATCATAGCCAGCTTAAAAGTTTTTTGGTACGTATCCTAGGGACAAAGACGAATTAATGATATTAAGAAGAGGATCTATGACCTCTGGAAGCATCTCTTTCATTAGCTTAGTCGGTATAGGGTCTAACATACATGTTGTCGATTTAGATGATTTAACGAGTTTAGTAAATTCTTCCACTCCTATAGCAACGAATGAATCAAATTTTTCCTCAGGGAGACTACAATGCACTGCCTGATGCAATACTGTAGTAGACGGCTGCATAGTTATAATTTTGTCCCTGATATTATCAATCTTATAAGTGAAGAAGTTCATAAAATCATTACTGCTGTGTTGCTTGGAAACTTCTGGGCTTGAAGCTTTATTTTTCGTTAGTTTAGCCACCGTTTCAAATAAATACCTAGGATTATGTTTATTTTCTTCTAATAGGGTTGAAAAATAAGCAGATCTAGCAGCTTTTAAAGCCTCTCTGTATGCAATCGAGCTCTCTTTCCATGAAATGCGAAATACCTCTAGTTTTGTTTTCTTCCAGTTGCGCTCCATTTTTCTGGCTGCTCTCTTAAGGGCCCGAGTGTGCTCGTTGTACCACGGCGTTGGACTATTTTCTTTAATCTTCTTTAAGCGCAACGGAGCAACTGTGTCTAAAGTGCTGGAAAAGAGAGAGTTAAACGTTTCTGTTATAATATCAAGTTATTCTAAGCTATCTGGGATGCTGAGATGATGAAACTGATCAGGAAGATTATTAATAAAGCAATCTTTAGTGGCAGAAGTGATAGGTCTAACATATTTGAAACACGGAGTCGACTTTGTAGCCTTGGCTAAATGCAAATTACACGAGACTAGATAATGATCTGAGATGTCATCGCTCTGCTGCAGAATTTCAACGGCATCAACATCTATTCCATGTGATAATATTAGATCTAGAGTATGATTACGACGATGAGTAGGTCCTGACACGTGTTGTCTAACTCCAATTGAATTTACAATGTCTTTAAATGCCAATCCCAATGCATCTTTTTCATTATCGATGTGTATATTAAAATCACCAACAATTAGTACTTTATCTGCAGTCAATATTAATTCTGATAGAAAGTCCGCAAATTCTTTGATAAAGTCTGTATGGTGCCCTGGTGGCCTGTATACAGTAGCCAGCACAAATCTCAAACGTGATTTATCGTTTACACTATATATTTTTACATTAAGCACCAATGCTTCAAAAGAATTATATTTAAAACTTGATTTCTTAGTGGTTTTGAAACTATTACTATAAATTACAGCAACACCACCCCCTTTGCGTTTCAGACGAGGCTCATGTTTATAACAGTAATCTTGCGGGGTTGATTCATTTAAAGTAATGTAATCGTTTGGTTTTAGCCAGGTTTCTGTCAAACACAGCACATCTAGGTTATTATCTGAAATCATATCATTAACAATGAGTGCTTTTGAAGTAAGCGATCGAATATTCAGCAACCCAAGCTTTAGCATTTGCTCATCTGTATTATAGCTGTTTTTTATTTGTTGAACATCAATTAAATTTTTAACCTTAGATGGGTTAAAACGTTTTTTGGATTTCCAAATTCGGGGAGCAGACACAGTCTCTATGATGATAGCTAGGTGAAAGAGGCTATGTGATGGGATTTATCTGACCTGGGTGACGTGAGGCCGCTAGCAGACGGTCGGTTTAGCCAGTCTGTCTGCTTCCTGACCTGAGCCCCAGATTGTCATGTTTGAGCTCTAAGACTATGTGCCATATTACTAGAGAGAAGAGCAGCACCATCCCAGGAGGGATGAATACCATCTCTTTTCAACAGGTCAGGTTTGCCCCAAAAACTTTTCCAATTGTCTATGAATTCTATATTATTAAGCGGACACCACTTAGACAGCCAACCATTAAGCGAACACAATCTACTAACTATCTCATCACTCCTGCGAACAGGAAGGGGGCCAGAGCAAATTACAGTCCTTGACATCGTACTTGCAAGTTCACACACCTCTTTAATATTAATTTTGGTGATCTCCGACTGGCGGAGTCGAACATCATTAGTGCCGACCTGAATAATGATCTTAGAGAATTTACGATTAGCATTAGCCAGCACTTTTAAATTTGCTTTGATGTCAGGCGCTCTGGCTCCCGGCAAACATGTGACTATGGTGGTTGGTGTCTCTATTTTCACGTTCCGTGTGATCGAATCACCAATTACTAGGGCACAATCATTCTCAGTGGGTGTTTCACTGAGCGGGGCAAATCGATTTGTTATGGTAATCGGAACGGAAGAGTGGTTTTTAGATCCGCGACTAGAGCGATCCCTCACTGTCACCCATTTGCCCGGCTGCACAGGCTCTACTTCAGCCGGAACCGACTCATGTAAAGTGTTCACTATGCTATGCGCATCCAAAACATCTGAAGCTCTAGCACTCTTACTATCCTCAATTAAAGTTTGGATGCGTGTTTCTAATTCTGAAATCTTCTCTGTCAACCTAACTGTCTCCTTACATTTATCACATATAAATCCTATATTGCCGACAGAGAAGGCTATGCTAAACATGTGACATGAAGTGCAGGTGACAATAACAGGACAAGACATTACTCACCGTGTTTGTTGAGTGATTCTTACTCACCTGAGCTTTTATGAACTCAAAGGTGCAGCGCGCGAGAGAAAAATAAATAAATAAAAATAGCTGAGCGCACGGGTGGCGCGTTAGCAGGCTAGCGAATTACTAGCGTGTTGTGCTAGTAGTAACGGAAGCTAGCGATGTCAGGTTAATCTGAGATGTTGGGTAAGCTGTATTTAGTAGTAGTATAATAAACAACTAGAAATTGTAGTAAATGATGGTTCAAAACAAGGAAATACGAGGCTAAGACGGAGCTTACAGCACCGAAGCAAAAACACTCACAGCAGGCAAGCGAGGCAGACTGTTCGTCACAACACTGGAGAAAAGTCGTTTGCAACTTCCGGTTCATGCGGACTTTAAAGGATTAGTTCACCCCAAAATGAAAATTTCCTAATAATTTACTCAGCCCAATGCCATCCAAGATATCCATGTCTTTCTTTCCTCAGTGGGAGAGAAATTATGTTTTTTGAGGAAAACATTTCTGGATTTTTCTTCTAACAACGGACTTCATTGGTGACCATCGTATTTACAGTGCCCTCCACAACTAATGGCACCCCTGGTAAATATGATCAAAACTGGCTGTAAAAAATAAATCTGCATCGTTTATCCTTTTGATCTTTCGTTCAAAAAATGTGCAAAATTCTTTCATTGAAGTAAAAGAATTGAAAGTGGGGGGAAATCACATTATGAAATAAATGTTTTTCTCCAAAACACGTTGGCCACAATTATTGGCACCCCTAGAATTTTTTACGAGTAAATTATCTCTGAAGTATATTCCCATTAATATTTACCTTTTTTAGTACACCAGGGTGACTAGGAACATGAAACTGTCCAGCTATGACTTCGTGTTTCACAGGAGTTTAAATATGAGGAAACACAAAGGCCAAATCCCCTTAATAGTTCTGATGTGCATCAAAAGATTGTTGAGCTTCTCAAAATAGAAAGTGGCTGTAAGACAATAGCTAAAGAATTGAAAATCCCCATTTTGACCATCAGGGCAATAATTAAGAAGTTCCAATCAACTAAAGATGTGACGAATCTGCCAGGAAGAGGACGTGTGTCTATACTGTCTTAATGCACGGCGAGGATGAAAGTTTGAGTGGCCAAAAACTCTTCAAGGATCACCAGATGGAGAATTGCAGAGATTAGTTGAGTCTTGGGGTCAGAAAGCCACAAAAAAAAAAAACTACAAAAAACCCTACATCCCCACACGTTGTTTGGGAGGGTTTCAAGAAAAATCCTCCTCGCTCCTCCAGAAACAAACTCCAGCAAATTGAATTGTCAGACATGACTGGAACTTCAAACGGCACAGGGTTCTGTGGTCAGATGAGACTAAAAAAATAGCTTTTTGGCAGCAAACACACTAGATGGGTTTGGTGACCACAAGGATAAAAAGTACCCCATGTGTACAATTTAATATACTGTTGGATCTTTAATGTTGTGGGCATATGTTTCTGCTGGAGGTCCTGGACTTCTTGTTCAGATACATGGCATTGTGGATTCTATCAAATATCAACAGATAAAAAATCAAAACCTGACGCCTTCTGCTAGAAATCTTATAATGGGCCGTGGTTGGATCTTCCATCAGGACAACGATCCAAAACAAACATCAAAATCAACACAAAAATTTGTTGCGGAGCACAAAATGAAGCTTCTGCCATGAGCGTCCCAGTTCCCAGACCTGATGAGTGGGCTGAACTGAAGAGAAGAAGCACAAACATGGATCTGGGAATCTGAAGGATCTGGAGAGATTCTGTATGAAGGAATGATCGGTGATCTCTTGTCAGGTGTTCTCCAAACTCATCAGGCATTATAGGAGAAGACTCAGAGCTGGTATCTTGTCAAAAGGAGATTGCAAAAAGTATTTAATAAAAGGGTGCCAATAATTGTGGCCAACGTGTTTTGGAGAAAAACATTTATTTCATAATGTGATTTCCCCCCCCACATTCAATTCTTTTACTTATCGCTGGCGCCACGACCAGGTGCTTAAGGCAGTTGCTGAGAGCATAGCCAAAGCCATTAACACCATCAAGGGCCACCACAATGCAAGGAGCATCAAGTTTCTTAGAGCTGGAGAGAAAGCCCTTCCACAACCCAGAGCAAAGTCTGGCCTCCTCACTACTGCCACTGATTGGCAACTGGAAGTGGATATTGGAAAACAGCTAAAGATCCCAAACAGAATAATATCCACAAGGCTTCGTCCAGACATGATTATATTCTCAGATTCTACCAAGCAGTTGATCTTGTTGGAGCTCACTGTGCCTTGGGAAGAGCGCATGGACGAGGCCAATGAGAGAAAGCGTGCCAAGTACCAGGAGCTAGTTGAAGAGTGTAGAAGGCAGGGCTGGCAAACCCGTTGTGAGCCTCTGGAGGTGGGCTGCAGAGGATTTGCAGGGCGATCACTCTGCAATGTGTTTAAAACCCTAGGCATCACAGGGGAAGCTAAAAGAAAGGCGGTCAGATCCGCAACTGAAGCTGCAGAGAAAGCCACACGTTGGCTGTGGATTAAGAGGGCAGAACCGTGGGCAATTGCTGCTGGGACACAGGCCGGGGTCTGATCAACTCCGGTCGGGTCGCCTGGGCGAGGGTGTCTGATGTTGAAAGACCCGAAACACCCAATGACCCCAGGTTACATCACTGAGGATGTGTCCCAGTGCATCTGCATGATGTATGCTTTACATTTTACTTAAATGAAAGGTTAGAATTTTGCACATTTTTTGAATGAAAGATCAAAAGGATAAACGATACAGATTTATTTTTTACAGCCAGTTTTGATCATATTTACCAGGGGTGCCATTTATTGTGGAGGGCACTGTAAGTCCAAATCAATGCAGTTTCAAAAGTCTTTGAAGTGTTTAAACGGGCTGCACGCGATCACAGCTGAAGAAGAGGTTGTTATCTAGGAAATTTTCATTTTGGGGTGAACTAATCCTTTAAATGAGCCACCTAAAAACAATTAAAGGGATATTTCACTCAAAAATGGTTCAAGTTGTTCCAAACCTGTATGAGTTTCTTTCTTCTGCTGAACACAAAAGAAGATGTGTTGAAAAATGTTGGTAACCAGACAGTTGACCGTACCCATTGACTTCCAGCAGGAAAAAAAAAAGACAAAGTCAATGGGTACAGTCAACTGTCTGGTTACCAACATTTTTCAACACATCTTCTTTTGTGTTCAGCAGAAGAAAGAAACTCATACAGGTTTGGAACAACTTGAACCATTAAGTGTATTTAGAAGTGCTTTAGAATAGCTTACAGGTAATGCACTAATGTAAACTGAGCCATGTTTTTATACCCTTTCACCAATGTAAAGGGAACCAATCACCTACAGATTCGAACAACTACACATTCATACTAGACATATGACTGAACAAATGGATAGTCTCACAAACATAAGAACACATGAAACATCAAACTAAAACAGAGACATTCTTTCAAACACATATGCACATTCAAACATTACTGCGAGTTCACTGTAGTCTCCTGAAAAGACTTTGAACTTTGGGTGACATCTTGTGCTGATCGAGCTGCAAGAGAACTTTCTGGAATACCTCGAATGTAAAGCGAAGTGGTTTTGGATAAGCCAGATTGATGATGTATATCATCCCGAGAAGCAAGGCACAAGCTGATGTGAACGAAGGCAGTTCATTCAAAACTTTAACACCCTCGATGACGACACCTATGTCAGCCGGTGGTTAGTGATGTTCTCCACCCTCCTTCCGAATAACATACACCGCCATGGTGAGCTGCTCCATCTCACCCTCGCAATCCTCTTGCTGGTTCTCCTAAAGTAGTGAATATATATTATTTTTTTTACATTTTTCGTTCATAACTACAAAACACAAATTTGTACTTTCTGAAAAATAAAATAAAAATAGAATATGCGGACTTTCAACTCACAAGGCACTCCTTGATAAGATCTTGAGGATTTTCCCCAAGGAAAACGATTAGGGCCTTCAGGACACACTCTCTTTTCACGTGAATGTTTTCAGTCTGTGATAAAGCAATTGATAAAAAAATTATTTTTCTTATTTAAAAAATTCAGAGTAATCTGTAATAGAGAATCAGATTTCGCCAAGGATAGCAAAGGACAAGAAAATATAAACATTTACAAAACAATAAAAGTTTGTATTAAATGACTGGCCAAAGTATATATATATCACAGAAGTATACAAAAGTTCATTATTCAGATTCAAACGCTGATGTCTGTTACCGTTCAAAATAGAAGAAATCACCTTTTAAAAAGTAACTGTGGTTCAAATAACAACTATATTGCATTGACTAAAGTGGTTCAGCACAGAGCTTCCGGATTCCACGTCATGCCGGCTCATTATTGGCCAGCTCCTGTGTCAGCATCATACATATGCGTTGTGCTGCTCACGTGTACAGCGTCTGCCAATACTGAGCCAGCATTCTGGCGTGGAATCCGGAAGCTCTGCACTGAGTTTACTACATGAACAGCATAGGAGACCAACAGGAGAGAAAAGAAACTGTTGAACAAAGTCATTATTTTTGTTTTGTTTTTGCGCACAAAAAGTATTCTCGTCACTTCATAACATTAAGGTTGAACCACTCTTTCTGGGCCTTGAAAAGTGCAATGATGTTGCTGCCTATGTGTGGTTCAGATTCCGATATTTAAATTTTTGTTCTAAAGATGAACAAAGGTCTTACGGGTTTGAAACAACATGAGGGTGAGTAAATAAATTAAAGAAATACAATTTTGGGTGAACTAACCCTGTAAAGGATTAGTTCACTTCAGAATAAAAATTTCCTGATAATTTACTCACCCCCATGTCATCCAAGATATTCATGTCTTTCTTTCTTCAGTCGAAAAGAAATGATGGTTTTTGAGGAAAACGTTCCAGGATTTTTCTCCATATAGTGACTTCAACGGTTACCAACAGGTTGAAGGTCCAAATTGCAGTTTCAGTGGAGCTTCAAAGGGCTCGACACGATCCTAGACGAGGAATAAGGGTCTTATCTAGTGAAACAATTGGTAATTTTCTACAAATATATATAAAAAACTTTTTAACCACAAAGGCTCGTCTTGCACTAGCTCTGCGATGCGCATCTACGACTTCAAGCAATACGTTATCACACTGGAAAGGTCATGCGGAAGTACCGATCCAGTGTTTACATAGCGAAAGTGCAAAGACTAACTCAAACGCCCTTTCACAAAAAAGGTAAAACAACGATGTCAGGTGATTTTGAAGCTGGAGGAGAACATTTTATTTTTCGCCCTACCGCTGGGTCGATACTTCCACCTACGTGTCACGACTCACGAGTGACCTTTCCAAAGTGATTGCATAAATGCGCATCGCAGCTAGTGCAAGACGAGCCTTTGTGGTTAAAAAGTATATACATTTCTTTCTTTTTTTTTTTAAAGACAGATCGTTTCACTAGATAAGACCCTTATTCCTCGACTGGGATCGTGTCAAGCCCTTTGAAGCTGCTCTGAAACTGCAATTTGGACCTTCAACCTGTTGAGCTCCAGTGAAGTCCACCATATGGAGAAAAATCCTGGAATGTTTTCCTAAAAAAACTGAATTTCTTTTTAACTGAAGTAACAAAGACGAAAGACAAATTCGATGACATGGGGGTGAGTAAATTATCAAGAAATTAATTCTAAAGTGTAGTAATCCTTATTAGTCATTAGTTGCATTTATAATTTAGTCTGAAAATAAAACATGCATCAACAAATCATTTATTAGCTTTACACCCTAATATATTTAATCATTCTTGATTAAAGGGACAAAGTAGTTCATTTACAGGCCATCCAAGATGTTTGTAGGTGACTTTTTCTTCAATATAGCAGTTTTTTAGCTGAAACCGTAGTCCTCTGTGATTCATATAATGCAAGTCAATGGCTACAGTCACTTTGAGAGTCAAAAATAATAATTCTTGCATAGACCGATCGTTTCGCTTCATAAAACCTCAATGAATTGTCAGGACCCACAGGTATTAATTTTGTTTTGCCTCTGGTTTACTTTTTTTTTTTACTCTTTTTGACTTGCATTAAATGAATCACAATGGACCACAGTTTCAGGTAAAAAAAAAAAAAAAACTTCTTTACGGTTCTACTGAAGAAAAAAAGTCACCTACATCTTGGAGAGTAAATTAACAGCATTTGTTTGTTTTATGAGTGAACTATCACTTTTAAATTGTCCATTTTGATTGGGTGGTGATGACAATTTCAAATTTCTATGCTATAAAACAAGTATTTAACAATTAAATGTTACTGTTAAACATACTGTGACTAAAATAAGATTGTGTAGTTGATATTAATGTAAAACACAGACGTACCTGATCCAAAATGTGAAAAATTGCAGCAGTCTTCTCACGGGTTGCTCCTCCTTTGGAACGTATTACTCCGATTAGTTCACTCATGTATACATCTAACTGTGCAAAGAACGTGTCTTCCAGTGGAACCACCGTAAGTCTATGGAACTCTGCACTGATCTGAAATCAGAAAAAAACAAAACAAAAAAAAAAACAGTCAAACTGCACATGCAAAATTGTATTATATCAACTCAAATAATGTATTTAGCCAGTAAAACTAGACCTTTAACTTCTTTTTTCAATACCTCGTAATGTCTGAAAAGCGCAGGCCACCTCGCCCTGAAATCCCTGACACTGAGCTCCTGGTTCACTACCTCCTGCCATCTGTAAGCAAACGTAAATATTTTATAACACAAACTCCTTTCAATGCAAGTCTGACACAAGAAAAACTGACACAAACACTGTTTAAATTTGGTATTTTCATATTAAATCAGCTAGTACTTGTGCACCTTTTACATGCACAATACTGTATGTCACGTCAAATACCGTAATCATTTTGAGCTTCAAAATTGGTTTACACTGTATGTACTAACAAAAGAGATATTTTTCTGAAAACCAAATAAGGCACATGCATTCAGAATGTCATAAGGGTGAGTTAATGCAAATTCTTAATGAGGATAAAATGCAAGTCAATAACATTAGATGTAATTTACTCAAACATATCCAACATTAGTAATTAATATTCTCTATTATAGAATAAATTACTTAAAATAATAAAAATTACTTACCATGTAACGTTATAGCAAAGTGTCCTCCTTAAATATTAAAAAAGCTTTCGGTTCTAAGGGGAGTAAAATTTTGTAAGTTAGTATTTAAGTGGTAGAAAATGGTTTGCTACAGGTCAAGTAATTAATTAATTGTGAAAATACTAACGTTACTATTTCTACAAAAAGAAATCATAATTTTCTACTAAAGAAAACCCGGACATTTTTTCCTGGATGAAGCTAGCACAGCGAACTATAGGCAAATGAAGCTAGCGTTAAGCACAATGAGTGCGTCTCAATCCGCTCCCTAGTTCAGTAATTTAGTCAGGGCACTGATCAGGGAATCAGTCAATGGGCTGACTCCCTGATCAGTGCCCTGATTGCTTAACTAGGGAGCTGATTGAGACGCACCCAATGACTTTCATCATCATCATATTTCTGGGCGAAAAAATTTGACGATGAATAAATCAGAGCTAGCAAACGTTTTCAAAGACAAATAAAAGAACAGACAAACGTTACTTTAAAAGCATACTCAATATTTTACTGCAGAAAATCAAATTCAAGCATTTTATCCCACTCCCTGAGCACTTCCCGCCCAAAGCATTTCCAATATCTCGCGCGGCACAGACGGTTAAGGAGGCATCAATTTAAAAAAATAATTTTATACACACACTACCAAGATCCAAACTGAACACATTTTTATAAAATAAACGAGTAAATGCAACATATTGTATACATAGAACATGTTCAGTAACGCTATATCGCAAACGTACGTTCAAAAATTCGGTTAATTACGATTTCGTTAGTATTCATGTTCACAAACAACATTAATTAACTCATAAACAACTAAAACACACGTCCAAAAGTTGCATTTTCGAGTATATTAATTAAAATAAACTTCCAACCTACCTTTTTCATCCGAGTCCGGAGAGAAAAAGAAAATGGCAGATGTCGATAACGATAACGATGTTATAGTTAATTAAAAAAAACAAATCCACTATTAACTGCCATTTGTCCAGTTCTCAGCACGAAAATGAAGAAAAACAACAGCGGAAAGCCTCCGGCGCAAAAAAGTCTCCCATTTGAAAGCTGTGTGAAGACGAGTGGACACGAGTGGAAGAATTTAGCACGCAGTTGCAACAGCACAGCTCCATGCTAGCTTCTATTGCTAAATCGGTGCAGTCCAATGCAGAAGAGCTAAAAGAGTGTAAAACGAAAATAAAACACCTGGAAAATAAAGTGGAGACACTGACTAAAGAAAATGAAGACATGAGGGGTCGGGTATTGAACAATGACAGATACAAAAGATGGTGGTGGTGCCTGCGCATCAAAGGGAAACAAGTAATAAAAACTCAGTGAGTGTTTTAGCGCAATTTTCTCATGTCATGGGATCACAACACTCAAAATTAAATTTTTGAAGCATAAAGGAAAGATTTTTGATCAATTCTTTTTTTCTAATATTATTGTAAATTTTAGAAGCTATCGATTGCAATTAGTTTCAACTCGATAGCTATTATGGTTGCCGAGAAATTTGCAAAAAACGGATTTTTTTCTGGACTTTCCAGGAAATCCAAAATCTTTTCCTGGATTTTTTTTGTGCGTTCCCGAGATTAGACCTTCCTTAACATAATGCCGAAAACCCGAAGTCTCTAGGTGGTCTGGTTGAGGAGTAGATAGAAGTACAAGATTGGTGCGCACAGACAGAAATCATGAGTTAACAATCGCAATTTTGTCCGGTGGAAAATTGCACTAAAAAGAAATGGCCAATGAAAACATAAGAGCGGAGGTGGTGGAGCTTCTTCGCAGGATTGCACCGGACCTGGCGGTAAAGATGGATGAAGCGGTCGACGTTGTCCACAGAGTGGGAAGAATGATGGACAACCGGCAACGACAAATAATCATTTTATTTGTGAGGCGAGCAGTGAGAGATGACATCTGGAGGCGAACAAAAACTTCTCCAATCTGCAAAGAAGAGGGGATTCGCTTTACTGAAGATCTGACTCAAGAGGACTGGCGTTCCAGACAGGCTCTCTGGCCCAAAATCGACCAGGCTAGAAAGGAAGGAAAGGCTGCAGGCTTCAGGGGCCCGTTTGGATTCATCGAAGGCAAGCGTATTATGGAGGACACTTAAGTTAGGGGCTGAAACTAGAGCTTGAAATGAATACATAGTGGATCAGTTCGGGTGATGGGACTTCTACCTCAACGTTTTTACTCCACCTCCCTACATTTTTTTCACAAAAAGTTCATTTGTTCATGTGTTCTGTATTTCAGTTAAATACTGACTTTTCTTTTATTTCCTTTAATACAAGGGGGCTTAAAGACTCAGTTAAGCGAAAAGCTGTCTTTTTGTTTTGCAAAGGGCAACAAGCACATTGCACCTTTCTTCAAGAGACTCACTCTGATATATCTGATGTTAAGTTTTGGTCACAACAATGGGGAGATAAAATTCTCTTCAGTCATGGGACAAATCGGTCGGCTGGAGTTGCCATATGTTTCAACAGATGCCCTTGTAAGACTCTGGGTGAAAAAGCAGACAAGGAGGGACACTGGGTAGCCTGTGTTTCGGAAATTGATGCTAATCTTGTTATTCTGATTAACATATATGGGTATAACAAAGATAACAAAAATAGAAATCTGTTACATCAGATATCAGAAGTTATCATAGAACTAAAAGCAAAATTCCCCACAGATCATATTATTGTTGGAGGGGATTTCAATTTAACTCCTGATGAGTGGATGGATAGATGGCCTTCCGAGTTATTGAGTGAACATAGAAACCCAATTTTGGAAGCTTTTGCTAATAATAACCAATTGATAGATATCTGGAGAAGTTTACATAGTGGGGTGAAACAGTTTACCTGGCATAAACCTAATGGTCAAAACAAATCACGAATTGATTATTGGCTGATATCAAACTCAATATCAGATCATGTCACAGAAACAGAAATTGCTAACTGTCCTTTAAGTGATCATTGTATTATTAACCTGAAAATCGGAAACAGTAATAAAAATAACAAACCAAAAGATTATTGGAAATTTAACTCTCAGTTACTAAAAAACTCAGAGTTTTGTCATTCCATTAAAAAAATATTTTTGCTATAAAAAATGACAATACACTAGACACATCTATACTAAAATGGGAATTTCTGAAATGTAGTATTAGAAAGCATTCAATAACTTTTGGTAAAAAAGTGAATAAAGAAAAGAGAGCTCAAGAAGCAACAGTGGTTAAAGAACTCATGACACTTTATAGTAAATCAGATTGGAGTGAAGAGGACAAAGAAAAAATAAGTAATTTGCAATCCAAATTGGATAGAATGTATATAGATAAAGCTAAAGGTGCATATATTAGATCCAGGGCCCGGTGGATTGAAGAAGGAGAAAAGAATACTGCATACTTCTGCAAATTAGAAAAACGCAGACAAGAATATAATTCGATTTGTAGTCTAACAGTTGATGGAGAGGAATGTACAGAACCCAAACGCATTGAAAAAGAAGTTTTCAAATTTTATAGGAATCTTTATAAATCTTCCTACTCAGAACAAGATGATCTTTTTTTGATAAAATGAACAACTTGATTCCTGTTATTGATGGAAATTTTAAAGAAGTTTGTGATGAGGAACTAAGAATTGTAGAATTTGACTATGCTATAAAAAAAAATGGCATCTGATCGTTCGCCAGGACCAGACGGTATTACAACTAACTTCTATAAACACTTTTGGGAAGACTTAAAACACCTATTGTTTCAGGCTATAAATAAATGTATTAATCAAAAAGAACTGATGCAAACTATGAAACAAGGAATAATAAAATTGATTCCAAAACCTGGAAAAGATAAGAAAATATTAAGCAATTTAAGACCTATTACACTGTTGAATACAGACTACAAGATTCTAACAACAGTTTTGGCAGCAAGATTAAAGACGGGTATATCTAAATTAATCAGCCCAACACAATCTGGTTTTCTTAAAGGAAGATCCATCCATAATAACATCCGCCTGGTCCTGGTTTTATCTTTTTTTGGGATTTCCATAAAGCATTCGATTCAGTGGAACATTTATTTATTGTTAACACACTGAGACACTTTGGCTTTGGAAATAAGTTTCTTGATATGATCACTATGTTACATACAGATATTAATAGCTGTGTTTCCCTCTCAGAAGGTACATGTCCTAGATTTAAGGTTGAACGAGGAATAAGACAGGGCTGTAGTATTTCTCCTCTTTTATTCATTGCAGTGACTGAACTACTAGTAATTGCGGTTAAAAATTTGAATATTAAAGGTTTAGAGATAAACAACCACAAGTTACTCATAAGTCAGCTCGCTGGCGATACAACTCTGTTTTTACAAAATAAGGAACAAATACCAGTGGCTGTAAAAGTGATAGAGCGGTTTTCACAAGCATCGGGCCTATATCTGAATCTGAGTAAATGTGAACTGATGAGCATTCATAACTGCTCTGAATCCTCACTATATAATATACCAGTCAAATGACATTAGATATCTAGGTATTTGGATTACCAAATCATCAGATACAAGTGAAAAAAAAGAATATCCAAGATAATATTGATAAATGTGGAAAAACACTAAACAGTTGGCTACAAAGAGATTTAACATTATTTGGAAGAACGATGTTGACCAAGATTGAATCTATTTCCAGACTGATATATCCATCCTACTCTCTTGCTATTTCTCCAAAGTTAATTAAAGAAATTAATAGAATCAATTTTAATTTTATTTGGAAAAATAAACATCACTACATTAGAAAAGGGGATCTGTTGAAAAATTATGAGGAAGGTGGCATAAAGGCAATCGACTTTGAAATTATGAATGGAATATTGAAAATTAAATGGCTCCCAATCTATTTTGAGGAACGGCGAAGAGATATGGTTCTCCTTACCGGCATATATCTTTGATAAAGTGGGAGGTATTACATTTTTAATAACATGTGACTTTGAAATATCTAAATTGCCTATAAAACTTTCAACTTTTCATCAACAGGTTTTGTTACAGTGGAAACTGATGTTTAAACATAACTTCAGTCCCCACAATGTTCCATTATGGAACAACAGAGTTATATTGTGTAGAAGGAAATCTATGTTTCTGAAAGACTGGTGGGAAAAACAAATATGGTCAATTGTTCATATATTGGATGAAAATGGTAATATTCTTGAATTGGAGGAATTTAATTCTAAATATAATATTAACTGCTCAATTGTGGATTACAACAAAGTAACACAGAACATTCCAAAGGTCCTTATTCAAGCAATAAAGAATAATTTTTTGAACATTGCATCACCAAGACTACACAAAATTAAAATGATGTCGATTATGTGGACCTGGTAGATACAAAATGTAATAATAAATTCCTTAAGCAAACTCTTGTTAACATTTTGTACCCGGGTAGAACAAGAAGCACTCTCTTCTTTCTTGGTTATAACAAATCTGAAATATCTTCAATTAGAACAAAATTCCTAAAATATCCAATTCCCCTAAATTTAAGGAAGTACATTTTAAAACAATAAATAATATATATCCCTCTAATGAATTTGTAAAGAAAAGATTCCATTTTGAGGTAGACAATTGTCATATCTGCAATATTAATGTTGAAACAACTGAACACCTGTTTTATGAATGTCAACTGGCTCAGAATTTATGGAAATCTCTTCACAACCTGTTGTCCTCCAGATCTATAAACATAGATTTCTTTTCATATCAAAACATTCAGATGGGTGTAATCCTACAAAATAAAAATGATGAATTTTCTATGATGATGAATAATCTAATTATAGCAACAAAATATTATATACATAAATGTCGATTTGCTAAGTCCTCCCCCACATGGTCTGCACTTAAAAATGAACTTTTGCTGTTCCAAAACTGTCTTATAAAGGTTGAGAATGCCCAGGCTAAAAAACTGCATAAATGTTTAATAACACTTCAGATGAGCTAAGTCCCTCTTATTTGGTTTGTTTTATGTTATTTATTTTGTTTTAGCTTATTTTTATTGTTTTGAGTTCTTTCAATCTAGTTTGTTCTCCCTTGTCATGTGAACAGTATAGAAAATGTCTTTTCAGATGATTTGCTGGAGGTGTGACTCTTAGTTTATAATTCAATAAGATTTATATTGTACATTTTGAGGATGTCATATTTTTTGTCAGACGTCTTTATTGTTTATTGTGATAAGAAAAAAAAACTCAATAAAGTTGTTGTAAAAAAAAAAAAAAAAAAAAAAAAAACTAACGGGACGTTCTGACATTTATAAAATCTGAATAAAACGAGTTTCTGAAACTAAAAAAAAAGAAAAGATATCAGGCTCGTGGTCATGACGTCAGAAAAAAACGTCTGACGCGGAGATCCCTTTAAAGGGAAATTATACTTTGGGTGAAAGCGAGATATTTGAGTGTCTGTGAATTTCTATGTGCTCAAGTTGAATGAATGTACAATAATCAATTATGATTAGGAAAGCAGAAATACTAAATAAATAGACTCAAATAGTTCTAGTAATCCAACTTAGACCCATGTTCACTTTTTACAGCGCCCCGAGAATAAGGAGGATAAGAGCCAATAAAATGAAGATGATCAGATGAAGATCACACACACACTTACAGTTCTTCATCTACAGCAGAAATCTCAACACATCTCATTGATTTATTGTTAAATTTCCCAAAGTATCAGTTTCTCCTGATGGACACAAATGTCTGAATCCCATATTTAATGTTTGTAGTTGATGCCGTTAAACACTGATGATAAAACGAGTGTGAAACTAATAACAGCACTGACAGTGATCAGAGGAAAATGTGTTTGATCAACAGGACGAGTGTCATAATTCATAATAATCTGTGTTGGGTTCACTGTCGATCATTATATGAAGATCAGAATAAAAGCATCTGTTGATTGTGTCTCATCAGCTCCTGTGATTCTGGATCCAAACACTGCAGATCCACGTCTCGTCCTGTCTGATGATCTGACCAGTGTGGGATGGAAAAATCAACCTCTTCCTGATAATCCAGAGAGATTTAACTATTCCTGTGTTCTGGGTTCAGAGGGTTTTAACTCAGGAACACACTGCTGGGATGTGGAGGTTAAAGAGAGTGAACACTGGACTCTTGGAGTAACTACAGCAATCCAGAGGAAGGGAGGTGATTTATTCAACACTGATATCTGGTGTGTGACGTACAGATGGACTCCAGGTTCTTGTTTTCCTGTTAAACAGAAGCTTGATCGTGTGAGAGTGAATCTGGACTATAACAGAGGAACGGTGTCGTTCTCTGATCCTGTAACTAACACACATCTACACACATTCACAACCACCTTCACTCACACACTCTTTCCAATCTTCAGGTGTCATCCCTCTCTGAGGATCTTACCGGTCAATATTCAGTAAACGTCACTCCTGTAGATCTGGATCTTCCTGCTTTCATCATGTCTCCAATATTTACTCCATATCTCATGAGTAAGAGTGCTGTTGATCTGAATATCAGTACGCTGGCTGTGATTGGGCCGTGATGATCACATGACTGATATCCAGCACTACAGCAACACACACACTCTCATGTTGCTTTAACAGATCAATAAACAACAGTGAAGTTTGTCACTTTGCTCATTTTCACATTATTATATTAGTCTAATTCTACACATGGACAGTTTCAATGAAATTGTAAATAATTGTTTATTTCAGTTTAAATGATCATTTGCTCACTTCAGTCCATGGATGTAAAGGATTTCTCAACTGATTTCAGTGGTTTATGATCTACGTGGAGTACGATAAAGGTTCTGTCTGAAATTATTAAGAATCTCGCTGGTTAAGAGCTTGAAACTCTTTAAATGGTTAATTATTAATTAGGAATTGTGAAAACTCAAGCGTGTCAAGCAAAGTTTTTGCTTGTTTTTCTGGGTTATTAATTGTAGAGACGTCCCTAATGTAATATCATTTAATGTACATGAAATATGCATAATGTATTTCATTGTGGAAATGTCTTTTTCTGTCTTAAACACCGTCATATGAGCTTTTTCTCTTGTTCCTTTATCTTTCTGTCTTCAGTCACGTCATAGGATGGATGTCACAGGGCAATTTTAAATGAATGTGAAGATAATTTGCATCTCAAAACCTTATTTATCTTAAGGCTCTTTTCATTTATATCATTTATTTCTATATATAGTTTTCCTCCTAACCTTATGCTTGCAGTTTAACACAAGTGTTTGTTTTATTATTCATACATAAACAAATGTATTTATAGAAATTTTATAATATAGTGAAAAATAAATAAAATTGTCTCTTCTTTAATTGGAGTCTAAAAAATGAAACTTTAGACTTTATTGTCGTTTTTAGTACAACGAAATTCTGTCTAGTGAATCTCAGTAAAAGACCTAAACAAAAACAAAACTTAATAAACAATAAACAGCAACAATTACAGCAAAATAAAGTGCAGTTATGTCACTAGCTGAAGTGTGTGTGTGTGTGTGTGTGTGTGTGTGTGTGTGTGTGTGTGTGTGTAACAGGAGTAATGGAGGTCACAGCTCTCAGAAAGAAGCAGTTTCTTAGTCTGTGTTTTTTTCATAGCCGTGTACACTTAATTAATTATCTATAAGCCTTTCACAGATTTTTAGATGATTGACAGGTCAGTTCACGTGACAGGATGATTGACAGAGAGCAACCGTTAAGTGTAACCGTTAATTATGACGTGATAGTTTGTCCCAAAGCTTGTCTACTTTTTGCTACATGGGATGAATTTAGACTCAAAACAATTAATAAATGCATGCTCAGTTATCCATGAACTTGATAAATGTTAGAGATAAATGTTAGTATGTTTTACTATCCACAAACAAATGCCTTTCAACTTGCGTGTGTAAAATTCAGAATTAAATAAATGTGCAGCAATTCTTTATGCTTTAATAAGGTAGGCCTTTACAGTGGCGGTTCTGGGGGGGGCGGGGGGGCCACTGCCCCCGTGTCAACAAGCTTGGCCCCCCCTCTGGCCCCCCTAAATTTGGAATCGTAAAATCACACCAAACAACTGCGCATTTATTCAGTTGCGGCGCCTTCATCTAGGCTACACTGCAGCACGACGTATATTCACATCAAATGTTAACGCAGAGGAACGGGACACTGCAGTTCACAAAAATTCATTATTATGACCGCCGCTAGCGTAGCTAGCGAAAGCGGTCATATAGGGATTGTCAAAGTTTTTTTTTTTTTTTTTCATCTTACTGAATTTTCCGTCAACGATACCAGGGACAGCGAAACACCGGGGAACATGAAAGTTCGTGGGCATGTAGCCCCACTAGACTTTTACGGAAAAATTTCGTTTGGTCCCCGGGGGCCACTCCCCCCCACCCCACCCCCCCCCCCCCCCCCCCCCGCGCTGGGCCCCCCCAAACCCAAAAAATGCCGTTTTTCCTAAATAACTACCTGAACCGTGGCACCGAGGATGAAGACATTTTTATGGTATGTTGGTCTTAAGGGCCCACATCAACCTAGCCCATAATCACTCATTTGTGATTTGCACCCCTCCCATAAAAAATGAAAATGCAATATTATTCTGCTTTAATCGCCCCTATCTTCAGTGGAGATGTTCAGAACTGCACCATATTTCATGTGTATGATTAACTTGACATCCTCTGGGGGTATGCTAAGTTTCGTAGAATTTCATCCATGGGGGGGTATAAAATAAATTCATTTATGTGCACATTTAGTGACTGTACACTCATCGGCCTGTAGATGGTGCTGTTGAGCGAAGGGTTGCTGGTTTAGGATGATCAAGGGGCAACATTCTCATCTGAAAAATGAAGCCTACCCGGAAGTGCGAAAAACTGCAATACATCGAAAATCCGCTAGGGGAAGGTCCCAAAAGGGAGCAAATGTCCATAGCCCCCATGTTAAAATGTCCGTTTTCACAGCATAAATTCATGTTTTTACAGGTTGGTCCCATGGATTTTTATTGTATTTTTCGATAGGTTCCGAGTGCCTGACAACCATGAGGGCTGTGAATTTTTTTCTAACTCGTTAGTTTAGATCGTATTTAGATATAAAATGTAGGACAATAAGGGCGTGGTTAACTTTGATTGACAGCTTGATTGACAGCTGACAAGGCAGCGCCACGGAGCATGACAACATAAGAAGCGCCATTTTTTAATACAGTTGACATATAATACTACTATTTCTGTATCATGAAATTTAGTTTTAAGAGTTTTTCAGGCGAGAATGTAGTTGTTTAAAGCTCAAATCTGTGGTTTATTTATAAAGATTTATGAAAATTGTATCCAGTTGTGAGATCCAGCGATGACCGGGCGCTCAGCGCGATGTACCCCGCCTGGAACAGCCTTTGCTCGGTTAGACGTTCTGAGGTGCCGCGGTCTCTGGCGTCTCTATAGTCTTGTGTATATCTAACGGGCGATCTTTGGTCTCGTAACGTAAATCTATAATTTGTTCCCTGGGCAATCGTTTTGGCTGAGTAAGTTTCATAAATTTATAAGCTATTTAACTGTACCGTTGTATGGTTAGACTAGATCGAGCGCTGACTTTTTATGTTTGACTGAATTGTTTGCTTTGTTTGTATAGCTTCTTGTAACTTTACCTTTTACTTTTATATTGATAAAACTGAAATATATCAAAAAGAGACTGGGTTGAGTTTTGTCATTTTAATACAACGAATATGATCTAATGTTGTTTACTGCAAAATCTGTTGTTTAGTACGCACATATTGCCTGGACCATATTAACATTTTTAATATTTTTATATTATATTTAAAACGAAAAGAGGCAGGTTTGTGTTTTATATTTCGTTTTGTTATAAAAAGGCAAACGTTATGTGCAGTGAATAACATTTGTGTGGCTATAATGTTTAAGATTTCTTTAAATGGAAACGAAAAGAGTTAGTTTGGTGTTTTACATAGATGGTGTTGGTGTTTTATAACATATTTCGTTGCCTAAAATATATACAGAGATAAGCAGAGCGAGTTGAGTGACGCGCGCTGCGTCAGAAGGTGGGCGGGGTTAGGATTTCCCAAGATTTTCCAAGATGGCGCCGCCCATACCCCCCATAAACGGCTTCAAACCCGTTCTTCAGAAAGTCTATGGGTGACGTCACAGACGCTTTGTCCATATTTTTTACAGTCTATGAGGATGATACTGTCACACACACACATGCAGGAATACAAACAAACGCAAGCATGCACACACACTGACATCCACACGCACAGACACACACACATACAAATCCACATGCACAGACACACACACACGCACACACATGTACGCACGCATACATACACGCACACACACTCACAGATATGGCGTTAACACGTCTTTAAGCTTGGTTAGGAAAGAAATGACTCAAAGCGAGCGCCATAAAAGCGAGCGCCATAACAGACACACACACACACACACAGAGACACACACATACACAAACACACACACATACACACACACAGACAGACATGCACATACTACTACTTTTTTAAGGTATATACATAAACACGCAATACAGCCAAATTGCTCCACGTCATTTATTTTTGTGGAAAGCCAGTGCAGGCCTGAGCTGCGGTCATATTTTGTACCGCCATGCGGTACAAAATACATTGTTTCATGTGCTTTAAAGCCTTGCCGGTTAAACATGTCATTCGCTGCTGATGCGCTGTTCAAACTTGCGCTTTACTGAGCGCGTAAGCTACACTCGACGCGCACATGCACTAAAAGCCTGTTACTGGACTAAGTTATCTTTTGAGTCTTATATTGCGCTAATACTGTCAAATACAGACATTGTTTACATAAACAAAGTTGGTTATGTCTAAAGTGAAAGCAAACAGAGAAAATTAATTAAAATCTGCTTGTCATATGCGTGTATATTAGACGTGTCGCGTGCAGTTCTTAAAGAGACAGTAGCCCTAATAATAAACATGCTGCCGCTTGTCCTTAAAGAGATAGTTCACCCAAAACCAAACAGTTGCTGGTCCCCATTGACTTCCATACATAGTAGGAAAAAATATATACTATGGAAGTCACAGGGGTACATCAACTGTTGTAGTTACTCACATTCTTTCAAATAACGTTTATTTTCAACAGAAGAAAGAAACTTTAAAACAACTTAAGAGAGTAAATTATGACTTTTTTGGGGGATAATTATCCCTTTAATGTTAATAAAACAACAAAATACACAGAGGAAATCATTCACTGCTCTTGACTGAGAACTTTAAGTCTGTTGTGTTTTATTTTCATATTTGTTCATTTAATTACTTTCTCATACTGTTAAATAGCCTACACCTATAGCTGAAAAAATAAAGCAGTTTATTTCATTTGTATATTAAGTTGTGTATGTGTAATATGTATCTCTGTTCTTAATTTTTAATAACAAAGAAAATAATGACAAAGATTTTTATCTTCGCCACTTTGGCCTAAATGTCTGCCATTCTTTTTTATTTTATATTTTGTTACCTATAAGGCTTTGTTTTTAAAATAGGGAAATTAGTTTGGCTGTAATGCTCAGTCACTTGCAAAATAGTAAAACCAACATGAAAAAAGAATTGTGATAAAATCGTGATTTTCCTGAAAAAAAAAAAAAATCGTGATATGATATTATTGCCATATCGCCCACCCCAGGTGTAAAAAAGTGCCTAGATGTGCTTAGATGCTAAAAATGTGTTATTATTGATCATTATATCACACTACAATTAAACATAATGAAACATTCATTTGAATTGAAATTGTTTTATTAGCTTAGCTAATATAATTTATTAGCTTTTTCTAGAGATTGCAGTCATACATGACATGGTGAAAAATGACTTGAAATAATACTGAAAATAGGTTAAGATGAATGTTAAAGGTGTGCCCCCTAAAAGCACAAGTGGCCCCTGCCTGGCCCCCCCAGTACTGTGGTCTAGAACCGCCACTGCTATAGTCCCCCTGAGTTTGGTCTTTTAATGCAGTCTTAATACATTATTGTTAAGTGTTTTCTTTATAAACATTTGATGTGAAATGTGGCGCGTTTTGAATTCATATTTTTCTGCTTGTCTGTACAATATACGTTTTATTTATTAAGCTGTGTACTCAATTTGGTTGCTTGAATATCACTTTCTTAATCCACATTAAGCGTCTTCCCATACACAAAAGAAATATATTTGTAATATATTGTCAGGATATATTTTGGAATATATATTGAAATATATTATATTTATATATTTGAAATTGGCCCAATAAATATATTTCATACTTATATTTCATATATTTTTGTTATATTTCAGAATATATTTCAATGTATTTTTTTCTGTATGGGTCCCCAAAAGTGTCAAAAATATATGTGGCATATATTCCAAATACACTGAAATATATTCTGAAATATAACAAAAATATATGAAATATAAGTATGAAATATATTTATTGGGCCAATTTCAAATATTTGCATATATTCCAAAATATATCAAATATATTTCTTCTGCAGTGTATGGGTTAAACGGGGAAGAACGCTCGATTATGGTATCTTACTTGTTGCATGCACAAATTCTGACCAACATTAATACAAGATCGAGGTTTTATATTTACAACTATTTCTCTATTTGTACAAAATGTTCACACAAGTTGTAAAGAATTAGTTTAAATGTAGTAACGTGAATTTGTCAAATAGATGGGTAGTGCATGTTGTGTTGTTAACCAGTTCTTCATTGTTGTCGTAATACCGTTGTAAAGGGATGCTTGTGCGCATGCTCCTGAGTGTGCCGGATTCTGTGACTGTTAAGAAAGTAAACAAGGAAAAGTTACGTTCTGTCAAAGCACTGTGTGTGTGTGTATTTTCCTGGACATAACATTTGGCGACGAGGATGGCTTGATCTTTGCCTCCACCTGAGCCATTTCTGCCCCACGCTGGTGAACCTGTCGTGCCGTGGGAGCGCTGGTATGTGTCATTTCAGACGTACCTGGTTGCCGCGGGCTTGGATGATGTCTTGGATGAGAGAAAACGCGCGCTTCTCCTCCATTGTCTCGGAGTAGAGGGATTACGGATCTATCAGTCACTCGGCACCGCAGATACATACTCTGCCGCTGTTGCGCGATTAAAGGGACATTTTCAAAAGACTCATAGCGTGCTGCTAAAACGCTTAAACTTCAGACAAAGATGCCAACGATCGGGTGAGTCAGCCAGCCAGTTTATTGCTGATTTAAGAAGTCTCGCTGAGCCGTGCAAATTCGGTGATCTCCGTGATGAATTAATTAGAGACCAACTTATTGAAAAAACAAGCAGTGCACGAGTCAGAGAGAGACTGTTAATGGAGGATGACAAACTTACACTGGATAAGGCTCTCACTCTAGCACTCCAAATTGAAGAAGCTACTCAGTGTGCAGCTAAAACAGCAGAGAATAATGCAGTTAAAACTGATGTTACCACTGTACTCGCAAATGCAGTCACCGATGACGGGCTCCAGCCTGCAGGTGCAATCATCCAGCAAACGCAGCCTCAATCAAGTCAACAAAGACGGAGGTGTGGCAACTGTGGCTCCATTCGTCATGCCAACAGGTCACCAGACTGCCCAGCTATCGGCCAAAAGTGTAGGCATTGCGGTAAGCTCAACCATTTTGCCAGGTGGTGCAGATCAAAGTCCAGCTCAGGCTCACTTCCCACATCTCAGCCCTCACCAGCAGTAATTCACACAGTTGGCCCTCACTCAGTCACTTTCTCAACATGTGGTGTACAGCTGAAAGACTGTTGCATTCCACTGCTTCTTGACACAGGAGCTAAAGTGTCATTGCTTAATATGGCCACCTACAAGAAATTTTTCTCTGAAGTGGAGTTACAACCATCACATCTGAAACTCTGTGGTTATGGTCAAGCCAGCATTGTAGTGACTGGATTAATTAAGCTGCCGGTACAATACGGAAAGAAACGTCTGGTAGAGTTCCCGTTCTACGTCACACAGCACGGTGCTAATATTCTGGGTCTTGACCTGTTCACTAGTCTTGGGTTTTCTCTGCATGACAACAGCGGAGTGACTATCCTTCAGGTGGACTCGCCATGGCACACACAGTTTCCCAATCTATTCAGTGGTTTAGGCTGCCTTTCTGCTTTCGCTCACAAACCCTTGCTTAACCCGGATGTACCATCCGTCATCCAGCCACTACGAAGAGTGCCTCTCGCCATGCGTGACCAGGTCACCACTGAACTGCAGGGGATGCTAACAGCAGACCTCATTGAGCCCATCGATGCCTCCCCTTGGGTTTCAAATCTTGTGATTGTGAAGAAGCGGTCAGGGGGCATACGTCTCTGCATTGACCTTCGGGGCCCTAATAAGGCAGTGGTGCCGGACAGATACCCGCTGCCGACAATTGAGGAACTCACAACACTTTTCCATGGCTCCTCAGTGTTTACAAAGCTGGACCTTAAGCAAGGTTACATGCAGATACCCCTGCACAAAGACAGTAGAAATCTGACTGCATTCGTGACTCACATGGGGGTGTTCCGTTTCATGAGAATTCCTTTTGGCCTTAGTTCAGCACCTAGCTGCTTTCAGAAAATCATGGCCACTGTCCTAGCAGGGCTCCCGGGTACGGCCGTGTACTTAGATGATATTGTTGTACATGGAAAGGATGAGGCCGCTCACAATGAACGCCTGAGACAGGTGTTCACAGCTCTGTCTAGACACAATCTGACGCTGAACACAGAAAAATGTGTGTTCGCAGCCCCAGCAATAGACTTTGTTGGCCTTCGGGTGTCCAGCTCGGGTATTACACCGCTGCAGTCCAATGTAGAGGCTATTCTCAACCTTCCTGTGCCAGCCTCAGCTGGAAAGCTTGCATCCTTTCTGGGCATGACTGCTTACTATCTCAGATTCTTACCTCAGTATTCAGCAATCACTGCACCCCTGCGACAGCTGCTCAAACAAGACACCCCCTGGGCATGGACAGCAGAGTGCGAACGTGCTGTTCAGCAGCTCAAGCACCTCCTCACGTCACCACCAACACTAGCTCATTTTGATCTCTCCAGTCCTACCCTGGTGACATGTGACGCATCAGCGGTGGCAGTCGGAGCAGTCCTGTCACAGATGCATGGCGGAATTGAAAGGCCTATTGCTTTTGCTTCGCGGGCTCTGAGTATGGCGGAACAGAAGTACTCAGTGGGAGAGAGAGAGGCACTGGTGTGCATTTGGGCATGTGAACGCTGGCACATGTACTTATATGGACGATCCTTTACTCTCAGAACAGACCACCAGGCCCTTACTGCCCTCATGTCCTCTACGGGAACTGGCCACAAGCTACTCAGGCTCCACCGATGGGCTGACAGGTTGAATCAGTACAATTACCAGCTGCAGTTCACCCCTGGAAAAGACAACGTGGTTGCAGATTTACTGTCACGTTCAGCTGTGGAGTCAACCACCACAGCCAGGCAGCCGGAGGCAGACATTTAGAGTGACCTTGTGCAGTTAGTATATGAGCCCTTACAGACCTCAGTGTCTCTTGAGGAACTTCAGCGGGAGTCTGCAGCAGACCCACTCTTCATTACTCTCAGCACCTACATTCGGTCAGGATGGCCAGCTCAGGTGAGCTCTGACCTGATCCCCTACTCACGAGTTAAGACAGAACTGACATGTTGGGGTGAGTCATGCATTGCAAGGGGGCACCGGGCAGTCATTCCTCCGCCCCTTAGGGAGCGGGTTCTGTCAATGGCGCACGAGGGTCATGTGGGGATAGTTAAACTGAAACAGAGATGTAGAGACTTGGTCTGGTGGCCAGGGATTGATAGAGAGCTAGAAGCTCTTGTACGCGACTGCACACCTTGTCTGCTTAGTGGCAAAAAGGAACTCCAGCCCCGCCACCCTTGCAGCCTGTCGACTGGCCCGTGAAGCCATGGGAGCATCTACAGATGGACATCTGTGGGGAGCTTGTCTCTGTTCCTCACCATCAGCGGTTCCTAGTCGTGGTGTATGACCTCCACTCAAAGTGGCCTGAGGTTGTGCCTATGGGCTCAGTTACAGCCTCCGCATTGGTCGATTTCCTGGAGCAGCTCTTTTCCCGTTGGGGCATTCCGCGGGCTATTACCACAGACAATGGGCCACAGTTTACTTCCAGTGAGTTTTCATCCTACCTGTCGGCCAAGGGAATAGCCCACATGTATACTGCCTATTACCACCCCCAAGCTAATGGTGGTGTGGAAAGGTTTAACCAAAGTCTGAAGAATGGTATACGCGCACACCTTGCCCAAGGTTTTGCATTTAAAGCTTCTCTCTCCCAGACACTCTTGCATTATCGCGCCACTCAGCATGCCACTACGGGAGTTTCCCCTGCCAGTCTCATGCTTGGCAGGGAATTAGAATTACCTTTGACCAGGCTCTGCCCACCTCATCAGCTCCCAGGGAACTTTTCGGCCCGGGCACGGGTTCATCAACGTCAGCGCAACATGAGAGCCAGATATGACCGCAAGCATCGTGCCAGGCCCACCGAGATACGAGCCCGAAGGCCACACCATAGCAATAAACTGGGCTCTTTTCTGTCCGAGCCCATCCAGGTCAAACGGCAGTTAGGGCCAGTCACTTTTGAGCTTGCTAATGGGTCACGCTGGCATGCAAGTTGTCTTTGAAGAGTGCCAACGCCTTCCGCTAGGGATGAAAGCCGAAACCGTTCTGTGGTCATGGACTACATTCTGCCTCCACTGAATCTGAATCCTGAGGAAGTCATCAGGCAGGAAGTGGGAACTGATCACGGTCAAAGCTCTCAATCTGCTGATGCCCCTGTGTCAACTCGTCCTGTGAGGGTGAGGGCACGTCCTGCGCACTTCCAGGACTTTGAAGCTACATTTCATACTTAAGCTTGGTGGGAGGGGGGAAAATGTTGTGTTGTTAACCAGTTCTTCATTGTTGTCGTAATACTGTTGTAAAGGGATGCTTGTGCGCATGCTCCTGAGTGTGCCGGATTCTGTGACTGTTGAGAAAGTAAACAAGGAAAAGTTACGTTCTGTCAAAGCACTGTGTGTGTGTGTATTTTCCTGGACATAACAGTGCACACATTAATAATCAGCACCAGGCCTATTCAGTTGTAGTTGTTTGTGTGTGGTTTGTGAAATGCTTGAAAACCGCGAAAAGAAAGTCTCAAAATCCAAATGAATTAAATGAGATTGACTCAGAAAAGAAGTCAATGAATGAACGCGTGTCGCCTGATCCACGAATGCACATCTTCTGTGTTATATGCGCAAATTATGATACACTAACACAAAAGAAAACATTTGTATTCACAAAAATTAATCTATTTGTACAAAATACTGCACATTCATTTAATTCTGAACTTTGCACACGCAAGTTGAAAGGCGTTTGTTTGTGGATAGTAAAACATACATCGAGTTTATCATTTATCAGGTTTACGCATAATTGTGCATGCATGTGTTAATCATTTTGAGACTAAATTTGTCCCATACAAAAGTGTATTTTTCTTCACAAAAAGAGTTCATACTTTTAAGGTGTAGTATCAGTAGCCGAGCTGAGACGCAGCATTTATCTTCGTCACGTTGGGAGCGGTTCAGGATTTATCTTCGTCACGTCGGAAGCGGATCAAGAATGGTCATAAATGGTTTTATGATGTATTTGCTCATTTTTATCTTTGTAAATAAAAATAAAAAAAACATAGTGTTTAATTTCTGCACCTAATGGAATTGAAAAATTATAATTTCCAGACAGGTTTTCCAAGCATTTCTGTCCCCTGCCTAAAAACCAATGACAGTTTGTGTCTTGACCAGCCTTACCTGTTGAGAAGCAAATGTTTGATGCATGTGAAAAACTATAACAAATGCATCACAAAGGTGATAATGCTGTTTAACAAACCCTGTTAATAATGTGTGTGTCTTTATACTGGCACAGCACTTAAACTAAAAGCAAAAACAAGAGCAGCACATGCAGTTATTTATTCAGGTCTGTTCAAAATAGAAATTCAAAACAAAAGAAATACAAAAAGTGTATCATAATTGCAGGTGCATTTTGATTAAACTATTGAAGGCGTAAATGGTGCATCTTCAAATGCCATGCTGGAGAATATTCACACGAACAAAATATTCATCTGACCAAAAATATATATATTTTTTCATATGGACATCTGTGGGGAGCTTGTCTCTGTTCCTCACCATCAGCGGTTCCTAGTCGTGGTGTATGACCTCCACTCAAAGTGGCCTGAGGTTGTGCCTATGGGCTCAGTTACAGCCTCCGCATTGGTCGATTTCCTGGAGCAGCTCTTTTCCCGTTGGGGCATTCCGCGGGCTATTACCACAGACAATGGGCCACAGTTTACTTCCAGTGAGTTTTCATCCTACCTGTCGGCCAAGGGAATAGCCCACATGTATACTGCCTATTACCACCCCCAAGCTAATGGTGGTGTGGAAAGGTTTAACCAAAGTCTGAAGAATGGTATACGCGCACACCTTGCCCAAGGTTTTGCATTTAAAGCTTCTCTCTCCCAGACACTCTTGCATTATCGCGCCACTCAGCATGCCACTACGGGAGTTTCCCCTGCCAGTCTCATGCTTGGCAGGGAATTAGAATTACCTTTGACCAGGCTCTGCCCACCTCATCAGCTCCCAGGGAACTTTTCGGCCCGGGCACGGGTTCATCAACGTCAGCGCAACATGAGAGCCAGATATGACCGCAAGCATCGTGCCAGGCCCACCGAGATACGAGCCCGAAGGCCACACCGTAGCAATAAACTGGGCTCTTTTCTGTCCGAGCCCATCCAGGTCAAACGGCAGTTAGGGCCAGTCACTTTTGAGCTTGCTAATGGGTCACGCTGGCATGCAAGTTGTCTTTGAAGAGTGCCAACGCCTTCCGCTAGGGATGAAAGCCGAAACCGTTCTGTGGTCATGGACTACATTCTGCCTCCACTGAATCTGAATCCTGAGGAAGTCATCAGGCAGGAAGTGGGAACTGATCACGGTCAAAGCTCTCAATCTGCTGATGCCCCTGTGTCAACTCGTCCTGTGAGGGTGAGGGCACGTCCTGCGCACTTCCAGGACTTTGAAGCTACATTTCATACTTAAGCTTGGTGGGAGGGGGGAAAATGTTGTGTTGTTAACCAGTTCTTCATTGTTGTCGTAATACTGTTGTAAAGGGATGCTTGTGCGCATGCTCCTGAGTGTGCCGGATTCTGTGACTGTTGAGAAAGTAAACAAGGAAAAGTTACGTTCTGTCAAAGCACTGTGTGTGTGTGTATTTTCCTGGACATAACAGTGCACACATTAATAATCAGCACCAGGCCTATTCAGTTGTAGTTGTTTGTGTGTGGTTTGTGAAATGCTTGAAAACCGCGAAAAGAAAGTCTCAAAATCCAAATGAATTAAATGAGATTGACTCAGAAAAGAAGTCAATGAATGAACGCGTGTCGCCTGATCCACGAATGCACATCTTCTGTGTTATATGCGCAAATTATGATACACTAACACAAAAGAAAACATTTGTATTCACAAAAATTAATCTATTTGTACAAAATACTGCACATTCATTTAATTCTGAACTTTGCACACGCAAGTTGAAAGGCGTTTGTTTGTGGATAGTAAAACATACATCGAGTTTATCATTTATCAGGTTTACGCATAATTGTGCATGCATGTGTTAATCATTTTGAGACTAAATTTGTCCCATACAAAAGTGTATTTTTCTTCACAAAAAGAGTTCATACTTTTAAGGTGTAGTATCAGTAGCCGAGCTGAGACGCAGCATTTATCTTCGTCACGTTGGGAGCGGTTCAGGATTTATCTTCGTCACGTCGGAAGCGGATCAAGAATGGTCATAAATGGTTTTATGATGTATTTGCTCATTTTTATCTTTGTAAATAAAAATAAAAAAAACATAGTGTTTAATTTCTGCACCTAATGGAATTGAAAAATTATAATTTCCAGACAGGTTTTCCAAGCATTTCTGTCCCCTGCCTAAAAACCAATGAGAGTTTGTGTCTTGACCAGCCTTACCTGTTGAGAAGCAAATGTTTGATGCATGTGAAAAACTATAACAAATGCATCACAAAGGTGATAATGCTGTTTAACAAACCCTGTTAATAATGTGTGTGTCTTTATACTGGCACAGCACTTAAACTAAAAGCAAAAACAAGAGCAGCACATGCAGTTATTTATTCAGGTCTGTTCAAAATAGAAATTCAAAACAAAAGAAATACAAAAAGTGTATCATAATTGCAGGTGCATTTTGATTAAACTATTGAAGGCGTAAATGGTGCATCTTCAAATGCCATGCTGGAGAATATTCACACGAACAAAATATTCATCTGACCAAAAATATATATATTTTTTCCATTCACAATCCAATTATAAGGCAATTAAAGACAAACGATCCTTACACTAGACGACATCAGTCGTGTGACGTCATCAATCATGTGACGTCATCAGTCGTGTGACGTCATCAGTCATGTGACAGTCAACAAACAGAGCCTGAAGCTCCAAACAATAATCCCATCAAATAACAGTCAAAAAATATATACAGTTTATTGAACTTTTAGACAAAATATTTAAAAAAGAAGTTTGCATGTGTTTTTTGTTGAGTATCATATTTGATACATCAGGCTTTTATGGCTCGTATAGTCACATAAAGTGAGAATATGAAGGAAAAACAGATCAGTTTTATTCACAGGCCCAAACTGAGCAAAAATATGCAATTTGCTGCAGATGCTGATATTAATATGAACAAAAAGATGAAATTCTGATGCTTGTGATCAATGACATCTTTATAACAGTATAGCAGATTCTTACTGAAAATGCATATAAATATCAATATCTGCCAATAATGTCTTAGTAAGCTGATATTTAAATGCTTAGTTTCATTCAAATCTCTGTAGTTTTAAATCATATAATGCAATGCAACACAATGATGATTGAGAGATGAACAAATAACCCTTCCTCAAAAGCCTGATGATCATATTTGATACTCATGATTATGATAATAACTGATGTATGATAATCAAGTAAAGCGAAGCTGCTTCAGTCCAGCTGAAATATTACTAACAATATCAAAGTTATTCTTGCGTTTCCTTGATAAATCAGGGCAGATTTGACACATATACTGTACTGTTATAAAGATCTCATTGATCACAAGCATCAGAATTTCATCTTTTTGTTCATATTAATATCAGCATCTGCAACAAATTGCATATTTTTGTTCAGTTTGGGCCTGTGAATAAAACTGAGCTGTTTTTCCTTCATAAGACTCGTGAAGCTCGAGCTGAAGGACATTTGTACAATTATACTGAAACTTATCTTTTATCTTTAACTTGGACTTTTACTTGATAAAAGAGTCTAAACTCTCAGTCAGAGACAGAAGGACTGAGGAGATCGAGTGAGACAGGTTTATCAGATTTAGAGACCTTGGGAATTTGCATATCAAATATGATATTAGCATGAACACATTGTTGAAAATTAAAAAGACAATGAAATGCCAATTCAGCAGATACAATTACAATGTTTGATTGGGACGGATCAAAATCAGTGCGGTTACAGATATTTGATGGCTTTAGGCCTTGTCCACACTAATACACTTTCGTTTGTAAATGCATCTTTCTCTCTCCGTTTTGTCCTCACTCCACACCGAGATGTGTTTTTATTAATGATAACGAAGCTTTTTGAAAACGCTCTCCAAAGTGGATACATTTGAAAACGCTGTTTCGTGTGTTGTAGTGTGGACTGAGAAAACAGAGGTATTTGAAAACGATGACGTAAGTTTAGTCATGTGACACATATTGTACCAATAGATATTGATGTTTTGATGGAAAACGCCAGTGTGGACGGAGAGTGTTTTTGAAATGAAAACGGCATTTTCAATTGTATCCGGATTAATGTAGACGAAGCCTTAAACTGAGCTCATCTTCATGCTGGATGATAGTTGATGGAGCTCAGGTCATTACCTTCCTCTCCAGCAGATCCTCTCCTCCGGGTGGAGTAGAAGATGTAGTCGACCATGGCCGCCCCGTCTGAGTTCAGTGTGGAGACCGCAGGGGTCTGAGTGTCGGGACGCACCTCGCTGTAAGCTGACGCCAGGCTCAGCGTGTGATGTAAGGTGAGCCCGAACCTGCAAACACACAATCAGATTCATGTGAGGAACGGCAGACGCTTCGGATGATTAGTATGATTTTTTTTTCTCTGTTTTTTGGAAAGAAATGAAAGAAATTAATGAATACTTTTATTCATCAAGGACACATTAAATTGATCAAAAGTCACAGTAAAGACATTTATAATGTTACAAAATATTCTATTTCAAATAAATGCTGTTCTTTTGAACTTCCTATTCATCAAATAATCAAAAAACATTTTGTTCAAATTTCAAAATTGATAATAATCATAAATGTTTCTTGAGGCTCACATTTTATTAAATTGTTTTGATGCGTTTTTTCTGTCACAAATTAACCTGCTAAAAGGATTTAAAGTACCGTTTTCATTGCACAGGATGAATTTTGAGTGATAAAGCTTTCAAATGATACACAATTTACGATGATTACTAAAATATGCAATCGGGAAAGAAGTCAATATAAAATATAGCTGCAAGCAGCAATTATTGTGGCCAAGCACAAAGAAGACAATAAGACATGCCAACATGGCTGGGAGTGTCAGACCAACTGCAACAATGAGAAATGAAAGACATTTGAAGATGATTTTAGGGAAAATGGCTGAAAAATCAAATATACAGTAACTAAAAATATGATTTAATGGATTATCAAGACACACACCGAGTTTTGTAACGTTTAGAGTTTTGCATTTAATATCGTGATATTATATTGTAATTAATGGCAATGTCCTTGTTTTGTTCTATTACAGTTCCACCGCTTTTTTTATGTGTTCTCAGAGTGAGCCCACACATGTGTGTGTCAAATTTGGTGAAAATATCTCATTTTGTTTTGGAGTTATAGACGTTTATTTGACCTATGGGCGACTTTGATTGGATTTTTTTGCCTCTTCCTATCAAAATTTTGACATTTGGGCATCAGCATATAGCCAACGACCTGTGTTTACGAACTTCCCACGGTGGTTTCGTCTTGATCGCTCAAACAGTTTTGAAGATATCGGTCTAATGGTTTTGAAGATATTGGCAAATGTTTTTTAAGCGCTAATTTACAACATTGCGCTAACCATAAGGCAAAACCTAGCATGTTTGGTATCGTTAGACTTGGCAAGGATTCAGGAATGTAAGGAGATGACTCAACCAATAAGTCAACCAAATACAAAGTTAACTTATAAGCATGTAAATAAGCTGGTCCGAAACTTCTCAGACTCTTTCAGAGCATCGTGATTCGTGCCGATGACCAATACCACATTTTGTCACGATATGTTCATGAGTTCAAAAAATACAGCATTTTAGTACAAAATTCTAAATGGCTGACGCCAAGATTATTTCTGTGCATGACTCTCTTCTTCTACTTGCCACTGTTTGAGCTGCTGTAACACAATGGTCAATGTGGAAGAAGAGTCACGTGACAGCAGTCAAATAAAAGGATCAAATGTGACGATGGGGCTCGCCTGGATCCCGTGTTCCTTCTGCACCGAAAGTCCAATCGTTGATGATCCGGTTGAAAGAACTGGAAGTGGAATCAAACCAACAAGCAATACTCACAGTTTCTAATATTCTTAACACAGTCAAACTCTCCTAACACACATACACAAACTCTGCACTCTATACAATACAGTTTTTCTGAATAGCTAAAACACATTTCTTGAAACTCACTTTCTCAAAACCTTGAACACAAAAAAACACATTTTCAAGCCACATTCAGAGAACATCTGACTCTTCTGGCAAAATCAAACAATTGCCTTAAAATCAGACAATGCTCTCAGATCATACACACACAAGTCAATATTATAAACACTACAGATCATTCGTTAGACACACATCAAAAAATGGAGGCAATTTTGAGGCAATTGTTTGATTTTAAGGTGGGCTAGAAGTAAATGAACACACAGTTTGGGAACCACTGCACTTTTCAACAAGATGTTTGTGTAAAGTGAGTCCAGCACTGATGCTGCATTTATTTGCACAGAATCAAAGCTGCATCTTCACACTGCCTAACATCGATTGTACCAGAGAATGGACTTTTGACATCATTTATTGCAAGCTGTCATAACTGAATGTGTTATTAGTTAATAAAGATGCATTGATGCCTTCTGACCAGCAGAGGGCCCCAGGGCCCCAAGCATTTACAATAAAGCACAACCTAATATTCAATATTCAGCTTGCAATAGTAGTATGGAGGATCATGTTAGACACATAAGAAAAATCATGCTTTTGTAAATCATATTTATAACATTTAAAGTCAAAATTATTACATAAAAGTCATGATTATGACAGTCAAAATTTCGACTTTTTAATCTTAGTATGCCATACAAATACTTAGTAGGTTACCATTTTGATTTTATCTCATAATTTCAATTTAGTTTGTCATCATTTTGACTTTTTATCTCATAATTTCACATTTTTTCTCTCATAATTATCACTTAATGTCATCATTTTTACTTTTTATCTCATAATTCTGACTGACAATTCTGACATACCAAGTCATAGCTAATTATGAGATAAAAAGTCGAAATCATGATATATTAAATAATAATTGTGACACTTAATATGTCAAAAATTCAATTAGAAATATGTTTTTAAATTTCATAATTAAAATTGACCAAAGCATTTTTCTAATGTGGCAACTATACCACTGTTCTTGTGCAGATCTATCATAATGTGTTGGTTTGCGCAGAAGATTAACAGTAGATCACGTGCTAGAGTTTCTCTCTCATGCCACTCGGAGTGATGATGATGATGATGATGATGATGATGATGATGTGGAGTCTGAAGCTCACGCGCATGAATCAGTGACAGAAGTAGAGTTGTCTCTGGAGGGATGTATGATTCTGTCTTCACTCTTCTGGATCAGTTTTATTGGGTCTGAAACTGAGTCTGTCCTGATGCTTTGGGACTCGTACGATCTTAGGACATTTGCAACGGCTCAAAAATGAGTCTGGAATATAATTTCTTAACCCTTGTGTGGTGTTCATATTTTTGTTATTCAGCCAGTGTTCGTGGGTCTGGTGAACCCGCTGCATTTTGGGGTTTTTAATTCAATATAATCAAACAATTTATGTTAAAATACTCAACAGATGTTTACTTCATCCCAATTACAAGCAATATAAACAGCATACAGTATATGGTTAATATTTTTCTCTTTACCTTTGTTTGATTATGGCAAGCCGTTTTAACTTTTATTCATTTCCAGGATATGAATTCTTGATATCAACAATTCAATTTTCACTAGTTAAAACGATAGTTATTGATATCAGGAATTAGATTTCTACTTGTAACAATGCTACTTCTTGATATCAGCATTTACATTTTCACTAGTTAAAATGATAATTCTTGATATCAACAACTGAATTTCAACTAGTAAAAACTATAATTCTTGATATCTGTAATTGTATTTTCACTAGTGAAATGTCACCATAGGCTGCCATTCAAAATCAATTGTTGATATCAAGAACTGATTTCTTAGTTGAAATTCCAGTTTCACAGATCAGAAATACAATTCTTACTAGTGACCTTTATTTTTGATATCAAGAATTCAGTTGTCACTAGTTGAAATGTATATTCTTGATATCAACAACTGAATTGCTACTAGTAACAATGTTCATTTTTGATATCAATAATTCCATTTTCACTAGTGACAATGTTAATTTCTGATATCATGAATGTGATTGTTACTAGTAAGAAAGCCATTTTAGATATCTGAAATTATATTGATATCAGAAATACATTTTCAGATATCAAAAATTAAAATTTTTACTAGTAACCACGTAATTCTTGATATCAGGAATTAGCATTTTTACTTGTAACAATGTAATTATTGATATCAAAAATTATATTTCTACTAGTAAGAAATACAAAGCTGATATGTGTATTCAGAATTTTAACTAGTAAGTAAACAATTTTTGATATCTGTAATAGTTTTGTCGCCCTTTTAACATTTAAAACACATGTAGGATATGAATTGTTGATATCAGGAATTCAGTTGCTGATATCAAAAATGACGTCATCACTCGCAGAAATACATTTTTGATATCACAAATGAAATCACAACTAGTAAGAAACATATGGCAAGCCGTTTTAGCTTAAATTGTACCCAGCGTTACTCGTCGTAATTGCATTTTTATTTGTAATAATTCAATTAGAGAGCTCTACAATTCAATTCTTACTAGTTGCAATTCCAATTACAGAGCTCTCTAATTCAGTTATTACAAGTAAGAATTACAATTACAGAGCTCTCTAATTCAGTTATTACAAGTAAGAATTCCAATTACAGAGCTCTCTAATTCAGTTATTACAAGTAAGAATTCCAATTACAGAGCTCTCTAATTCAGTTATTACTAGTAAGAATTCCAATTACAGAGCTCTCTAATTCAGTTATTACTAGTAAGAATTCCAATTACAGAGCTCTCTAATTCAGTTATTACAAGTAAGAATTCCAATTAGAGCTCTCTAATTCAGTTATTACTAAGAATTCCAATTACAGAGCTCTCTAATTCAGTTATTACTAAGAATTCCAATTACAGAGCTCTCTAATTCAGTTATTACTAGTAAGAATTCCAATTACAGAGCTCTCTAATTCAGTTATTACAAGTAAGAATTCCAATTACAGAGCTCTCTAATTCAGTTATTACAAGTAAGAATTCCAATTACAGAGCTCTCTAATTCAGTTATTACTAGTAAGAATTCCAATTACAGAGCTCTCTAAAATTAGTTATTACTAGTAAGAATTCCAATTACAGAGCTCTCTAATTCAGTTATTACTAGTAAGAATTCCAATTACAGAGCTCTCTAATTCAGTTATTACTAGTAAGAATTCCAATTACAGAGCTCTCTAATTCAATTACAAGTAAGAATTCCAATTAGAGCTCTCTAATTCAGTTATTACAAGTAAGAATTCCAATTACAGAGCTCTCTAAAATTAGTTATTACTAGTAAGAATTCCAATTACAGAGCTCTCTAATTCAGTTATTACAAGTAAGAATTCCAATTACAGAGCTCTCTAATTCAGTTATTACAAGTAAGAATTCCAATTACAGAGCTCTCTAATTCAGTTATTACAAGTAAGAATTCCAATTACAGAGCTCTCTAATTCAGTTATTACAAGTAAGAATTCCAATTACAGAGCTCTCTAAAATTAGTTATTACTAGTAAGAATTCCAATTACAGAGCTCTCTAATTCAGTTATTACAAGTAAGAATTCCAATTACAGAGCTCTCTAATTCAGTTATTACAAGTAAGAATTCCAATTACAGAGCTCTCTAATTCAGTTATTACTAGTAAGAATTCCAATTACAGAGCTCTCTAATTCAGTTATTACTAGTAAGAATTCCAATTACAGAGCTCTCTAATTCAGTTATTACAAGTAAGAATTCCAATTTGAGAGCTCTCTAATTCAGTTATTACAAGTAAGAATTCCAATTAGAGAGCTCTCTAATTCAGTTATTATAAGTAAGAATTCCAATTACAGAGCTCTCTAATTCAGTTATTACTAGTAAGAATTCCAATTACAGAGCTCTCTAATTCAGTTATTACTAGTAAGAATTCCAATTACAGAGCTCTCTAATTCAGTTATTACAAGTAAGAATTCCAATTAGAGCTCTCTAATTCAGTTATTACAAGTAAGAATTCCAATTACAGAGCTCTCTAATTCAGTTATTACAAGTAAGAATTCCAATTACAGAGCTCTCTAATTCAGTTATTACTAGTAAGAATTCCAATTACAGAGCTCTCTAATTCAGTTATTACAAGTAAGAATTCCAATTACAGAGCTCTCTAATTCAGTTATTACAAGTAAGAATTCCAATTACAGAGCTCTCTAATTCAGTTATTACTAGTAAGAATTCCAATTACAGAGCTCTCTAATTCAGTTATTACTCGTAAGAATTCCAATTACAGAGCTCTCTAATTCAGTTATTACAAGTAAGAATTCCAATTTGAGAGCTCTCTAATTCAGTTATTACAAGTAAGAATTCCAATTAGAGAGCTCTACAAATGAATTTTTACTAGTCGTATGTCTCCATTGACTTCCTTTCATTTTTAATTACGGAGCTTACTAGTTACTAGTAAGAATTACAATTAGAGAGCTCTACAATTGAATTGTTACTAGTAAGAATTACAATTAGAGAGCTCTCTAATTCAGTTATAGAGTTCTCTCTAATTTTTTTATTGCGTAAAAAAATTCCCATTTAAAATGTAAAATGAAACAGAAATTATCTGTGCAGGATGCACAGTGCATGCAGGAGGTTTGGCCTCAATAGCCCTGAAGTGAGTGAGGAATGTGCAGGGTAGAAATTTTGCTTAATTGCCATTAAATCTGGTTGTTTTAAACAAGATTATTTTCAACTGCATTCCCTGTTATAGACTTACATGCAATTTTGTAAATTAATCTGTTAATTCCCATGTATTATCGTTAATTCCCATTCCCAACTTTGAAAATTCCTAGAATTTTGCAAACAAATTATTAAAGGAACACAGACACTTCATATTTAATTGTATTTAATTATTTAAATTGTGATTTTTACATTTAATAGATTACACTTAGATAGATAGAATACTTAATAGATTAAAAACGTACTAGATTAAGTAAAATGCACACGGCCGCACAGGCATTCATAACGGTGCGGAGCAGAGCAACCAGTGGAGACACGCTGTTATGAATGCTCGTGTGGCCTCATCAGTGTCTGCTAATTGTTGTTCAATTGTTCTTTGTTTCTTTTTGTCATAGGTGAACGTGGAAGACCTTCCATTAATGTTTCAAAGCAGCAAATTGAGTTTCTAATGAAACAGGGACACACCATTAAGCAGATGGCCAATATTCTGGGCTGCTCATCTTCATTTCTTTATAGGAAAACTAAACAGCTGGGAATTTCTATACGAACACTGCAAAAACAAGTGACTGAGGAAGAGCTCATTCAGCATGTCAGAAGACTTCACAGTCTCTATCCCAACACAGGAAGTGAGGTGTGTTAGGCAAAGGAAAGTCAAATTCATTATTCTGCATCCATACTGTCAAATTAAATAAATGTGCTTTTATTATTACTTCTTAGATCATGAGGGGGCTGCTACGTGGAGAAGGGCTGTTTGTCCAGCGGTGCAGGGTCCGAGAAGCCCTTACCCTAATCGATCCCACCGCGACTGCACGCAGGTGGAGTAATGCCATTGCCAGAAGAGTCTACCATGTTCCTCATCCAAACAGTTTATGGCACATAGATGGAAACATGCGGTTGATTAGGTAATACACTATTCATCCCTCTCCCCAATACAAAGACACACAGGTTCGGTGGACTGGAAACACTAAATTGCCCATAGGAGTGAGTGCATGTGAGAGTTTCCTTGACCCTGTTTACACCTGGTATTAAGATGTGTTTTCGTCGATCGGATCACAAGTGGACGATGCTAAATACAGGCTTAAACACTGTCTAAAACTTTTTGAGCTTTCGAACACTTCGAGGTAGTTGAAAAAGCATTTGACCGCATGCTTTCATAGTGTAAACGCTCATGAGGTAGAATGTGTTCGAACAACCACAAAACATTGTCTACTCTCCTCCTACTGACCTAATGCGTAAACATTATGGGAAGAGCTCTAGCCAGATGGGATTTAAACTTTGTTGGCTGAAGACCCAAGGTTGGTTTTGAAGATGAAAAACGTACCAAACACAATGTTCTCTCACCATTCCTGATACACACTCCCTGTGTTCAGCTGGTCTTGTGGCTGTCAGAGTAGAAACGAAAGCTGCTGTTCTGTGTTTTTTCAATCTTCTCCTTCATTCCGTCATTCATACTGTATGTACATTGCATGAGCTTATTTCGTCCATTAGACTGAAAGATCTGAAAAAGCCCAAACATTTATCTGCCCATAGACTTTCCTCCCAAAGAAATCAGGACAGAAGTGGTCGAAAGTGGACAAAAGAGATGGATTTAAACACCAGGTGTAAACGGGAATTTGTCTCCCTAATCCACTTCCACTTTGATCCGATCGACCAAAACACATCCTAATACCAGGTGTAAACAGGGCCCTAGTAGTACTGAGTGTTGTTCCATAAAAGACGCTTAGAAAAGCGGGGATTAAACTCCAAAACCGGACTTGAATGAGCCTAACAAATAAGTTGGGGCTAAAGTGGTTCCATAAAAGGTAATTGAAGTTCACGCAATCTCACTAATTTGATCCAGGTTTATCTAGTCTAGATAATTGCGTGTGCGCGCGTTTCTGAAGCAGCCCTAGAGGTCGATCGTGGATCAAGTCGATCCACCATCAAACAGCCTATATTTTGTGCTGTTTTATGCGTTTGTGACATGTTTTTCCCCCCCTCAGTGCAAAACTCACATTTTACAGTTATATTCTCCATCTGTAAATGTTAGAAAGTCTTGCAAATGTATCCATTTTACTGCTAATCTTCATATTGAACGAGCGCCAAATAGGAGCGCAATAATTCTGACTAAAATATACATTTTGTTTGGAAAATTAATATGCGATCTTTTATAACACTAGAAATATCTTCTAATTATAATAGTTTATCTTTAGGATGTTGGATAAGTTGCAGTGAACTTCTAGCTCATTACACTCATATATTTTATACTTCTAATAAAAAAATTTTTTTACAGAAAAGTAGCCTAATTCAGGGAAGTTTTTTTTTTTTTTTTAAGAAACTAAATATATAAAGATACAAAATATAGTTTTGGGTATAGGACCTATGCTTCTTAATAAAGATGACGTATACTTATTTAGAATGCTGAGAATTACAGCTTTTAATGCAATAATTTTTTGGAGAAAGCAAGAATCCCCAGTTTTAAATGAGTGGTTAGATTTAGTTTCTAAAGTACATTATGGAGAGGATAACATGACATTAAGAGCAAATGTATACATTTTGAAAAGATATGTGCAACTCTAAAATCAAAGAATATTCCATAAAATAAAGGAATATATATTAGTCTACATTAACTACATTTTTATATAACCCTCCCTTTTATTTCTAGTTATTTGTTATTTTATTTATTTACTTATTTAATATTGAATATTTGATATTTAAATAATATTACTTGAATAACTAGGAATTATGTGTTTGAGTTTGATATAAATATGTGAATGTTACATTTTTATTAATATTTATTTATTGTTTTTTGTCTTTTTCCCCTTAAATCATATGTATGTGTTGGTGGGTATTATCACAAAAGAAAAAAAAGTAGAAGGAAAAATAAGGAATATTTATTGGGGGAAAATATGATGTCTTTAAAGGAACTGTCCATTTGTATAATTCTGTTAAATGTGTTTGAATTGAAAGACTGTGTTTGAATAATAATTTGAATAATAAAGTACATAATATATATATATATATATATATATATATATATATATATATATATATATGCTAAAATATTTGTTAGTTGGACATTAGATGTCCCTTATTTAGAATTGTAAACCTACAAGTGTATTTTTATGATAGCAATAACTGTAAAGGGACTATTGTAATGGGGTAAATCAAATGTAGGTTAATACACTGTCAATGACTAAGCTCAGATTCATCTTACCAGTTAAAATGTAGTCTGTGCTTTTGTAATTATTTATTTTTAATATTGTGATTTTAACTTCTGCTTTAAAAAGCTTTTTTTAGATTGTGTTCTAATGTTCTTCTAATAATCATAAACATGTAATACAGCTGCCAAACAAAACCAGAGAGAAATGTATTCATAAATCTTTAAAACAATCTAATTAAATCTTGGGCACAAAACATTCAGCAAGTAAAAAAAGAAAACCTGTAGTATATATATTGTATTTATCTATCTATATCTATATCTATAAATACAGTACACACACATATATATATATATCAGTGTTTCCCCTACCATTATATAAGGGGGGTGCCCCCCCTCCCAACAGCTCCCCCCGGCCCCCCTGAAGGTCAAGTAAATTTGATTTGATTTTCTTTATAGCGCCAGATAACAATTTGTTATTTTATTAAACAAACTAAATAGCCCTTAAGTAAGTAATATGTTATTTACCTTATTTCCACGATGGTATGTCTTTTCTGTCTGTGTTTGCGCATTTACAATTTTGCTGCTAAAAATTAAATAAATTAGACAAAATATATATATATGTCTATATTGTTTAATTTATCATTGTAGCCTTAATTAAGTTGATTTTCTGTATACTGTGTATTTATTTTTGGACTAATAGTGGTTAATAAAGTCCAATAATGGCATTAGAGAGTGTCAGTGGTAATATCATTGTGTTCTTGTCGGTCAGTGTTAGAGGATCTGTGTAACAGCTGAGGCTTAGCCTGACAGTTAGCCTGCCCTGGACCAGGCTAGTTTCCCAGCATAAGTTGCCAGGGTAACTGAGTTTGAACTATTTTAAGTTTGCTTTATGAAACAGAATCCACCGACAATAAGTCTGACTAACCAAAATAAGCCTGGCTTGTATTCTAATCTTGTTTTATGGAACAACCCTCTGGGGTTGCACAAGTTAGTGCTCTTCCAGTGTTGGGTTACATCAGGAAGGGCTTCCGGCATAAATCCTTTGTCGAAAAAGCTTTCTTCAGACTGTCAGGCGAAACCCAATTTTTGTGCATATCTAATTAGAATCATATTTAGCAAGTGTGAACAGCGGAAAAATAAAATCGCATGAATTTTTTTTTTTTTTACAAATCCATTTTGAGGAAAAAAACCTTGCATCACAATATTGTGGTTGTCAAAACAATTGGTAACTAAACAGACCTTCATTAAGTTTAATGACATGTTATGTTTACATGACGGGTAGATTACTGTTATTTTAAGTGCTTGACACAAATTTCATGATTTTCATAAGCTTGCGATTTGATTCCGATCTTAAAGGGATACTTCACTTTAAAATGAAAATTCTGTCATCATATACTCACCCTCAAGTTGTTTCAAACCTGTATGAATTTCTTTCTTCTGCTGAACACAAAGGAATATATTTCAAAGAATGTCAGTAACCAGACAGTTAACTGGTCCCACTGACTTCCATAGTAGGAAAAAAAAAATACTATGAAAGTCAATGGGGTCCATCAACTGTTTGGTTACTGACATTCTTCTAAATATATTCCTTTGTGTTCAGCAGAAGAAAGAAATTCATACAGGTTTGAAACAACTTGAGGGTGAGTATATGATGACATAATTTTCATTTTAAAGTGAAGTATCCCTTTAATTCAATATCGATTCATTTGGTTAAATATCAGGTACAGTAGCTATGCTCATTTTTTTTTAAAGGAAAAATAAATCTCTTAACTAATGCTGTATCAGCTGGTATCATTACTAAAGGTTAAAATTAACAACACAAATTAATAAATTGCGGTTTTTATAATAATGTTTTTCATGATAAGAGTACAAATATTGTGTTATCATTATTTACAAAATACAAAATGTTTTGTCAATATCGCAATCCGCTAATCTATAGCACAAGCACTTAATCATTATCTGTCGCTACGATCCAGGATCAGATCTGCCCCATCTTATTTTATGGCTTGGAGCTCTACTAGTGCTATTTAAGATACTATGAATGCACTTATTTTTTATTGCTTAATTAACCTTGTGTTGTTTCTATGCCTTTTTTTATACAAGGTGGGGTTTTGTTGTACATGGAGCCATTGATGGGAAATCTCGCCTTATAACCTACCTGAGCTGCAACACAAATAACCGTGCCTCCACTGTGCTGACCGAGTTTGTGAAGGCCACATGTCTTTATGGCCTTCCTTCGCGAGTGCGATCTGACCATGGAGGGGAAAATTCTCAAATCGCCCTCTTCATGAATCTTGTTCAAGGGGTGGAACGGAGGAGTCACATAACAGGAGAATCTGTTCACAATCAGCGCATAGAGCGACTTTGGAGAGATGTTTTCCTGCATGTGCTCACTTCTACAACTTGTTCTACACTCTTGAGGATGCTGAGGTCCTTGATCCAGATGATGATGTCCAAAAGATGTCCCTGCAAATTGTCTTCCTGCCAGAGATACAAAAGAGACTGGGTCTATTTAGGAAAGGATGGAATCACCACAAAATCAGAACTGAGAACAATAAAACACCTGTCCAAATATGGACTGCAGGAATGCTTGCCAACATGGAGACAAACTGCAGAGCCATCAGTAATATTTTTGATGAAGATCCTTGCAGCACACAAACTCTACGAGAGCTTTTGGCGCAACATGGAGTAGAAAACTTCCCTGTGACTGATGATGGCGAAGATCATTTTCCAGCTGTAGTTGTGGAGCAACCCAGAATCAATCTGAGCCATCAGCAGCAGCAAAACATTATGCAGGCAATTGAGACCATCTCAGATACTACTGCTGAGTATCAGACATGCTGCAGAGAAATTGCAAACACATTACAAGATGGCTGAGATACAATTTATGATACAGTGTGTTTTTTCTTGAATGCGCCATCAGAATGATAAAAATTATGTATTCTGGATGCTTGACTATGTCAAAGGAAAAAAAAAAATCTATTAAATGCCTTCAGGTAAATACCACACAATGTCTGTTTCATGCTCTGACAAAATGTTTTTAGCAGGATTACTAGACTCCGGTGTGAAAAAAGGATTCAGACAAATGCAATCAAAATTGATTCAGGTTTTATTGTTCCATTTATGCAGTGAAACATTTAGATGTCAGATAGATCACTGTTTTGAATCACAACATGCTTTTATGTACTTTTTCAATTTAGAGGAATTAAAACTGATGTTGATAAATCGAGTAAATTAAGCAAAATGTGTTTATATATATCAAACATTAAAGGTAAGAACTGTACAACAACAGTAAACGCAATAACAGTAAAATGCGTGTTTGAGATGACATAAGGGGTGGATAAGTGTTGAGAGAATTATTTCAAGTTTTTTTTTTTTATCACCCTTACATGAACAAGGTACTACATGGTGCCAAAAGTTGGCGACTGCAGAATACCTTCGGTTATGCAGGTTCTAAACGATTCGTAGGTACTGTGAATTGGAAGTCTGAGAACAATAAGGCATGTGTTGGCCTCTGGAAATATTCTGGTGTCTTGACCAAATGCAAGTAAAAATTTTATTTTTGGCTGATGGGGGAATCCTAGAGGAGGCTCCAGAAGCAAACTGCAGCACCATTTCCAGTGTCAACGGATTGCAGTCACCTTCTGTAACCACACAGATTCAGACAGACACACAAAGAAGCAGAATAAGGTTTAAATTGAATATCAGATTCAGTATGTTGGCTTTTTCAAGCCAACTAATTTTTTTTTGTATTGGAAAGAAATTTAACTTCACAAAAATGTGTCACTCAAAATCACATTAAATGCAAATACATGTTTTACCACAAAGTGGTTGTAACGTTTCAGTGATAAAGCATTAAAACCCCAACCTTCTACATCTATTAACCAGTCTCTCCAGAAACAGATGGTCTTGTATTCCAGTTGCCTTTTGTTGCTGCCAAGGGGTGAGAAGTCCACTTCGAAAAGAGTTGTCAGATCTTTTGCTTCCAGTGGTCTGATCGCATTGACAAACAGGTCCTCAAAGATTTCAGCATGATTTTTTATCTCGTCCATCAGACCAAAAGTTTTGAAACCCTCTTCAAATCTGTCACAGGACATATAGTCATAATGAGATTTTAGCCACAACCAAACTTTCCATTTACTACATTTTTCCTTTGTACAGCATTTACATGATTCTCATGATGGAAACTTACTGTCTGAGAGCCAAATTTATCCGCCCATTCACAAAGTATTCTGCTGCAGATTGGATCAGGGAATCCCTCTCTTCAAGTGATGAGATGTACCTAAGTGCTCCCATCATGTTCAGACTGTCCCCAGCATCTGATATAGCAGAATTAGCTTTTTGAACATAGTCTGCTTCTTTAATCTGCAAGTAAATCATTATAAAGTTTTGCCATGAAATCACAAAGCATCCATTGCAAATGACAAAATAAAAAATCCCTGCATAGATGAGAGTGTTTAATGTACAAGTCTAAAGTTTATAATCACTTTGTGAGTTTTTCTCTGAAGCAGCTGTCTGCTATTTCCTCAAGGGAGACCGGAAGTGTACATGTACCACAGAGTTGCATAAAGAGACGATCAGAAAAAAAACGAGGGCCAACTCCACCATGAACTATGCACACTGCAATCATTTTTGCAATGGTCATGTACAAGCCATTTTCAAGTGCTGAAAAACATATATATATATATATATATATATATATATATATATATATATATATATATATATATAGTGATATATTTAGTATATACATATATTTCAATTTCATAAGAAAAAACAAAAACAAATTAGATAATCCTCACCATGGGTATCAAGAGCCAGAAGTCTGTTGTCTTCCGGCCCTTCAAATATTTTTGATATCTGGATTTCCCTCATCAACAAGCGTAGGTATTCCCTGGTTGGTCCACCATCATCTATAGCTCCTTCTCCAACCCCATCAGAGTCCACAAAAATCACATCCAGCCTTGCTTCTGGATTGAAGCGCCTTCATTTAAAAGCGTGCAGGCTACCTTGTAATATGTTGTCTCGGCTTACATTAATTTGATTGCTTGTGGGACAACATGAGAGATCAACTCTGCTATGAAGCTTCTTCAAAATCATCTGTAGATCAACTCTAAAACACAAAGGGGTACAATAATTTTGCTTTCATGTGTCTGAAAAAGTGTAGTTCTTTAAATTCCTTTAAAGTATAACATAACATACTGATCTGAAATAATTTCACAGTTGTCAGTTGTTACAGAGGATGATTGAGTGGGAAGAGAGCGTTCAGGTGACCACTGATGATATGTGTGTGAAGGTGAAGGAGCAGGTGACCAGTGTGCAGGTGAAGGAGCAGGTGACCAGTTTGGGGGTGTTGGGGAATGACAATCATTCAGTGGCAAAGAAGTAATCGGTTCATGTGATGATGATGCAAGCAACTGGTTGGAAAAGGACGAGGTAAAATGAACTTCACCAGAATTCACTTGAATGCTTGCTTCGTTCTGTTTATCTTGACTTTCCTGTACATACAGACCAATATTTTAAATTAAAAATTTATTTAAAAAAAAAAAGAAGAAAACCTAAAATAGTTTCAGAGACTATAAATAGAAGGGTTACTCACATGTGCATCCATTGGTGATCCCCAAACAACATAAAGAGTTGAATGACCCTGGATGTTGTACTCATTAAGTGTTCCTGAAAGGTTATTTTCAAGAGGTGTAGATGAGATCGCATCTTGAACATAGAACACTTCACTGGACAGGTCATCCTGACCAACAAAGTCAAATAAGATCTGAAAAGTAGTACATGAAACATAGGTAGATTACACTTAGTGACATTATTAAACAACTAGAAAAAAAAGTTTGTTGAGACAAACTTTAAGTTGGCTTGAGAAAGCCGGACCAGAGAGTTTGAAGAAGTTAAAAGTAGTTAGAAGTTTAAAGTAGTTAGAAGTAGTTTGAAGTTTGAAGTAGTTTGAAGTTTGAAGTAGTTTGAAGTTTAAAGTAGTTTAAATTTTGATTGATAAATTAGTTAGAAAGAAAGAATAGTTAGAAAAAAAGAATAGTTAGAAAGAAAGAAAAGTTAGAAAGAAAGAAAGAAAGAAAGAAAGAAAGAAAGAAAGAGAAAGAAAAAAGAAAGATTGGTTAGAAAGAAAGAAAAAAGAAAGAAAGATTAGTTAGAAAGAAAGAAAGAAAGATTAGGTATAAAGAAAGAACGAACGAAAGAAATATTAGGTAGAAAGAAAGAAAAAAGAAAAGATTAGTTAGAAAGAAAGAAAGAAAGAAAGTAAGATTAGGTATAAAGAAAGAAAGAACGAAAGAAAGATTAGGTAGAAAGAAAGAAAAGTTAGAAAGAAAGAAAGAAAGAAAGAAAGAAAGAAAGAAAGAAAGAAAGAAAGAAAGAAAGAAAGAAAGAAGAAAGATTAGTTAGAAAGATTAGTTAGAAAGAAAGATTAGGTATAAAGAAAGATTAGGTATAAAGAAAGAAAGAAAGAAAGAAAGAAAGAAAGAAAGAAAGAAAGAAAGATTAGGTATAAAGAAAGAAAGAAAGATTAGGTATAAAGAAAGAAAGAACGAAAGAAAGATTAGGTAGAAAGAAAGAAAAGTTAGAAAGAAAGAAAGAAAGAAAGAAAGAAAGAAAGAAGAAAGATTAGTTAGAAAGAAAGAAAGAAAGAAAGAAAGAAAGAAAGAAAGAAAGAAAGAAAGATTAGGTATAAAGAAAGAAAGAAAGAAAGAAAGAAAGAAAGAAAGAAAGAAAGAAAGAAAGAAAGAAAGATTAGGTATAAAGAAAGAAAGAAAGATTAGGTATAAAGAAAGAAAGAACGAAAGAAAGATTAGGTAGAAAGAAAGAAAAGTTAGAAAGAAAGAAAGAAAGAAAGAAAGAAAGAAAGAAAGAAGAAAGATTAGTTAGAAAGAAAGAAAGAAAGAAAGAAAGAAAGAAAGAAAGAAAGATTAGGTATAAAGAAAGAAAGAAAGAAAGATTAGGTATAAAGAAAGAAAGAAAGATTAGGTATAAAGAAAGAAAGAAAGAAAGAAAGAAAGAAAGATTAGGTATAAAGAAAGAAAGAAAGAAAGAAAGAAAGAAAGAAAGAAAGAAAGAAAGAAAGAAAGATTAGGTATAAAGAAAGAAAGAACGAAAGAAAGATTAGGTAGAAAGAAAGAAAAGTTAGATAAGTCAGATAGATAGATAGATAGATAGATAGATAGATAGATAGATAGATAGATAGATAGATAGATAGATAAGTTCAAAAGATAGATAGATAGATAGATAGATAGATAGATAGATAGATAGATAAGTTCAAAAGATAGATAGATAGATAGATAGATAGATAGATAGATAAGTTCAAAAGATAGATAGATAGATAGATAGATAGATAGATAGATAGATAGAAAGAAAAGGTTTAAAGAGATAGAAAGAAAGAAAGAAAGAAAGAAAATGTTTAAAGAAAGAAAGAAAGAAAGAAAGAAAGAAAGAAAGATTAATTAGTAAGAAAGAAGGAGAAAGAAAGAGAGAAAGAAAGAAAGAGAGAAAGAAAGAAAAAGAAAGATTGATTAGTTGAAAGAAAGAAAGAAAGAAAGAAAGAAAGAAAGAAAGAAAGAAAGATGATTTACTGATTCAAGCATGATTTACCATAGTTTACCATGATTTACCATAGTTTACCATGATTTACCATGATTTACATTTACATTTACATTTATTCATTTAGCTGACGCTTTTATCCAAAGCGACTTACAATTGCTATATATGTCAGAGGTCGCACGCCTCTGGAGCAACTAGGGGTTAAGTGTCTTGCTCAGGGACACATTGGTGTCTCACAGTGGATTCGAACCCGGGTCTCTCACACCAAAGGCATGTGTCTTATCCATTGCGCCACACCACCCCGATTTACCATAGTTTACCATAATTTACTATAGTATACCATGATTTACCATGTTCAAGTATGATTTACTGATTCTAGCATGATTTGTCATAGATTACCATCATTTTCCATAGTTTACCATGATTTACTATAGTATACCACGATTTACCATGTTCAAGTATAATTTACTGATTCTAGCATGATTTACCATAGTTTACCATGATTTACCGCGATTTACCATAGTTTACCATGATTTACTATAGTATACCATGATTTACCATGTTCAAGTATGATTTATTGATTCTAGCATGATTTACCATAGTTTACCATGATTTACCACGATTTACTATAGTTTACCATGATTTACTATAGTATACCACGATTTGCCATGTTCAAGTATAATTTACTAATTCTAGCATGATTTACCATAGTTTAGCATGATTTACCATAGTTTACCATGATTTACCATGATTTACCATAGTTTACCATTATTTACTATAGTATACCAAGATTTACCATGTTCAAGTATGATTTACTATGATTCTAGCATGATTTACCATATTTTACCACGATTTACCATAGTTTACCATGATTTACCATAGTTTACCATGCTAGCATGATTATCATGTTGCTAGCATGATGCTAGAATTTTTTTACCATGTTGCTAGCATGGTTCACCATGATTTACCATAGTTTACCATGATTTACCACGATTTACCATAGTTTACCATGATTTACTATAGTATACCATGATTTACCACGATTTTCCATAGTTTACCATGATTTACTATAGTATACCATGATTTACCATGTTCAAGTATGATTTACTGATTCTAGCATGATTTAGCATAGTTTACCATGATTTACCACGATTTACCATAGTTTACCATGATTTACTATAGTATACCACGATTTACCATGTTCAAGTATAATTTACTGATTCTAGCATGATTTACCATAGTTTACCATGATTTACCACGATATACCATAGTTTACCATGATTTACTATAGTATACCATGATTTACCATGTTCAAGTATGATTTATTGATTCTAGCATGATTTACCATAGTTTACCATGATTTACCACGATTTACTATAGTATACCATGATTTACTATAGTATACCACGATTTGCCATGTTCAAGTATAATTTACTGATTCTAGCATGATTTACCACAGTTTAGCATGATTTACCATAGTTTACCATGATTTACCATGATTTACCATGATTTACCATAGTTTACCATTATTTACTATAGTATACCATGATTTACCATGTTCAAGTATGATTTACTATGATTCTAGCATGATTTACCATAGTTTACCACGATTTACAATAGTTTACCATGATTTACCATAGTTTACCATGCTAGCATGATTATCATGTTGCTAGCATGATGCTAGAATTTTTTTACCATGTTGCTAGCATGGTTTACCATGATTTACCATAGTTTACCATGATTTACTATAGTATACCATGATTTACCACGATTTACCATAGTTTACCATGATTTACTATAGTATACCATGATTTACCATGTTCAAGTATGATTTACTGATTCTAGCATAGAAAGAAATAGAAAGAAATAGAAAGAAAGAAAGAAAGAAAGAAAGAAAGAAAGATTAGGTATAAAGAAAGAAAGAACGAAAGAAAGATTAGGTATAAAGAAAGAAAGAACGAAAGAAAGATTAGGTAGAAAGAAAGAAAAGTTAGAAAGAAAGAAAGAAAGAAAGAAAGAAAGAAAGAAAGAAAGAAAGAAAGATTAGGTAGAAAGAAAGAAAGAACGAAAGAAAGATTAGGTAGAAAGAAAGAAAAGTTAGATAAGTCAGATAGATAGATAGATAGATAGATAGATAGATAGATAGATAGATAGATAGATAAGTTCAAAAGATAGATAGATAGATAGATAGACAGATAAGTTCAAAAGATAGATAGATAGATAGATAGATAGATAGATAGATAGATAGATAAGTTCAAAAGATAGATAGATAGATAGATAATAGATAGATAGATAGATAGATAGAAAGATATATGTATGATTTATTGATTCTAGCATGATTTACCATAGTTTACCATGATTTACCACGATTTATTATAGTATACCATGATTTACTATAGTATACCACGATTTGCCATGTTCAAGTATAATTTACTGATTCTAGCATGATTTACCATAGTTTACCATGATTTACCACGATTTACAATAGTTTACCATGATTTACTATAGTATACCATGATTTACCATGTTCAAGTATGATTTATTGATTCTAGCATGATTTACCATAGTTTACCATGATTTACCACGATTTACTATAGTATACCATGATTTACTATAGTATACCACGATTTGCCATGTTCAAGTATAATTTACTGATTCTAGCATGATTTACCACAGTTTAGCATGATTTACCATAGTTTACCATGATTTACCATGATTTACCATGATTTACCATAGTTTACCATTATTTACTATAGTATACCATGATTTACTATGTTCAAGTATGATTTACTATGATTCTAGCATGATTTACCATAGTTTACCACGATTTACCATAGTTTACCATGATTTACCATAGTTTACCATGCTAGCATGATTATCATGTTGCTAGCATGATGCTAGAATTTTTTTACCATGTTGCTAGCATGGTTTACCATGATTTACCATAGTTTACCATGATTTACTATAGTATACCATGATTTACCACAATTTACCATAGTTTACCATGATTTACTATAGTATACCATGATTTACCATGTTCAAGTATGATTTACTGATTCTAGCATGATTTAGCATAGTTTACCATGATTTACCATAGTTTACCATGATTTACCATAGTTTACCATGATTTACTATAGTATACCATGATTTACCATGTTCAAGTATGATTTACTGATTCTAGCATGATTTATCATAGATTACCATGATTTACCATAGTTTACCATCATTTACCACGATTTACCATGATTTACTATAGTATACCATGATTTACCATGTTCAAGTATGATTTACTGATTCTAGCATGATTTATCATAGTTTACCATGATTTACCATAGTTTACCATGATTTACCACGATTTACCATAGTTTACCATGATTTACTATAGTATACCATGATTTACCATGTTCAAGTATGATTTACTGATTCTAGCATGATTTATCATAGATTACCATGATTTACCATAGTTTACCATGATTTACCACGATTTACCATAGTTTACCATGATTTACTATAGTATACCACGATTTACCATGTTCAAGTATGATTTACTGATTCTACCATGATTTACCATAGTTTAGCATGATTTAGCATAGTTTACCATGATTTACCACGATTTACCATAGTTTACCATGATTTACTATAGTATACCATGATTTACCATGTTCAAGTATGATTTACTGATTCTAACATGATTTATCATAGTTTACCATGATTTACCATAGTTTACCATGATTTACCACGATTTACCATAGTTTACTTTGATTTACTATAGTATACCATGATTTACCATGTTCAAGTATGATTTACTGATTGTAGCATAGATAGATAGATAAGGTTTGTAGATAGATAGATAGATAGATAGATAGATAGATAGATAGATAGATAGATAATGTTTGAAGATAGATAGATAGATAGATAGATAGATAGATAGATAGATAGATAGATTGGTTAAAAAGATAGATAGATAGATAGATAGATAGATAGATAGATAGATAGATATAGTTAAAAAGATAGATAGATAGATAGATAGATAGATAGATAGATAGATAGATAAGTTAAAAAGATAGATAGATAGATTAGTTAAAAAGATAGATAGATAGATAGATAGATAGATAGATAGATAGATAGATAAGTTAAAAAGATAGATAGATAGATAGATAGATAGATTAGTTAAATAGATAGATAGATAGATAAGTTAAAAAGATAGATAGATAGATAGATAGATAGATAGATAGATAGATAGATAGATTAGTTAAAAAGATAGATAGATAGATAGATAGATAGATAGATAGATAGATAGATAGATAGATAGATAGATAGATATAGAATGGTGGTTTAATTGAGTCTAGGGCTTCAGAGAATTTAGATTTGAGATTTTGGCTTTTACACTAATGGGCTACCGTAGTCTTGGCTCAATTTGAGCAGTCTGCAATGAAAGTCTATGGGATTTTTATGATTTTGAATATTAATTTTTAAGAAAACCGTAAGTCAAACCAGTCTGAAAAGATATAGCACACCAAATCAGAACAGTATGAAGGTCTGACCCGAGTTTGGAGTATGTAGCTTGAACGGTCTAGGAGGAGTTAGTGTCCCAAAATTTGCGGTCAGAAAAAGAAGTAAGAAGAAGAATAACTAGAATGTACATTTCCTGAAGAAAATGTGAAGTGGTGCTTGCAGTGGCAAAACTCGCCACTGGGCAGATGCTAACACAATTAACATGTTGTGATACCATGATATACCACGTTTTAACATCATTTACCATATCTCTAAGATTATTTACTATGATTTACCACATTCCAGCATAATTTACTATGATTAACATGTTGTTAGAATGATGCTAGCATGATTAGCATGTTGCTAGCATGCTTTTAACAAGATGCTAGCTTGATTAGCATTTTGCTAGCATGATGCTAGCTTGATTAGCATGTTGTTAGCATAATGCTAGCATGATGCTAGCTTGATTAGCATAATGCTAGCTTGATTAGCATGTTTGCTAGCATGATTCTAGCATGATTAGCATGTTGCTAACATGATGCTAGCTTGATTAGCATGTTGCTAGCATGATGCTAGCTTTATTAGCATGTTGGTAGCATAATGCTAGCATAATTAGCATGTTGCTAGCATGATGCTAGCTTGATTAGCATGTTGCTAGCATGATGCTAGCTTGATTAGCATGATGCTAGCTTGATTAGCATGTTTGCTAACATGATTCTAGCATGATTAGCATGTTGCTAGCATAATGCTAGCTTGATTAGCAAGTTGCTAGCATTATGCTAGCTTTATTAGCATGTTGGTAGCATAATGCTAGCATGATTAGCATGTTGGTAGCATAATGCTAGCATGATTAGCATGTTGCTAGCATTATGCTAGCTTGATTAGCATGATGCTTGCTTGATTAGCATGTTGCTAGCATGATGCTAGCTTGATTAGCATGATGCTAGCTTGATTAGCATGTTGCTAGCATGATGCTAGCTTTATTAGCATGTTGGTAGCATAATGCTAGCATAATTAGCATGTTGCTAGCATGATGCTAGCTTGATTAGCATGATGTTAGCTTGATTAGCATGTTGCTAGCATGATGTCAGCTTGATTAGCATGTTGCTAGCATGATGCTAGCTTGATTAACATGTTGCCAGCATGTTTTTAGCAAGATGCTGTTGCCAAGTGGTTGCTAGGGTGGTCTGGGTGGTTGCTATGGTGTTGCTAGGCAGTTGCTAAGGTGTTCTGGGTGGTTGTTAGACAGTTGCTAGGGTATTCTTGGTGGTTGCTAGGCAGTTGCTAGGGTATTCTTGGTGGTTGCTAGGGCGTTGCTAGGTGGTTGCTAGGGTGTTCTGGGTGGTTGCTATGGTGTTGCTAGGCAGTTGCTATGGTATTCTGGGTGGATGCTAGGGCATTGCTAGGCAGTTGCTAGGGTGTTCTGGGTGGTTGCTAGGCAGTTGCTAGGTGTTCTAGGTGGTTGCTAGGCAGTTGCTAGGGTGTTCTGGGTGCTTGCTAGAGTTTTTTGTGGTTACTAGAGCATTTCTAGACGTTGCTAGGGTGTTCAGGGTGGTTGCTAAGGTGTTTTTGTTAGTTGCTATGGTGTTACTAGGTGGTTGGTAGTTGTCAAATATGGTTACTATGGAGTTTTTATAGAGTTCTTAAAATCTTTAATATCGAGTGCCTTCAGTACGGCACTCGGCCTGCGGCCTCGTGCCTATGGCCGAATAGGCACAAGCATGGAGCGATATCGCAAGGCCACGAGAGTAAAATTGCTTTAAAAAATATAAAAAAAATAAAAAAATGTTTTTTTTTGGTTTAGGGTAGTTGCTAGGGAGCTCTTAGTGGTTGCTAGGGTGCTGAAACTGGTTGCTAGGGTGTGGCTATGAAGATTTTAGGCCATAACTTATTGGCTGCTTGATAATATAAATCCTCTGAGGGAGAGAGAGAGGGAGAGATTGCAGGGGTGTCAGGCCCTTTGGAGTCTGTGTGTGTGAAAACGTCGGTTGGGATTCAAATATTTTTAGAACTCCCAATGTAAAGTCAATGGGACTTTTTTGGCCGCTTTTTCGTCCGCTGTGCGAACATCGTACACCCGATCGCTTAGAAAAGTCATAGCACACCTCTCCTCAATGAGCCGCTCGATTTGACGCCTCACTCAGGGGTCTGTGACAAACGGTGCGGGGCGAGTTTCGCGCCAAACTTTGTCCAGAATAATAAAAAGAATAATAACTAGAATGTACATTTCCTGAAGAAAATGTGAAGTGGTGCTTGCAGTGGCAAAATTCGGCACGGTTGCTAGGGTTTTACTAGGTGGTTGCTATGGTGTTCTGGGAGGTTTCCAAGGTATTCTGGGTGGTTGCTAGGGCGTTGCTAAGTGGTTGCTAGGGTATTCAGTGTGGTTGCTAGGCAGTTGCTAAGGTGTTTACCATAGTTTACCATGATTTACCACGATTTACTATAGTTTACCATGATTTACTATAGTATGCCATGATTTACCATGTTCAAGTATGATTTACTGATTCAAGCATGATTTACTATAGTTTACCATGATTTACCACGATTTACCATAGTTTACCATAATTTACTATAGTATACCAGGATTTACCATGTTCAAGTATGATTTACTGATTCTAGCATGATTTATCATAGTTTACCATGATTTACCACGATTTACCATAGTTTACCATGATTTATTATAGTATACCATGATTTACCATGTTCAAGTATGATTTACTGATTCTAGCATGATTTACCATAGTTTACCATGATTTACTATAGTATACCACAATTTACCATGTTCTAGTATAATTTACTGATTCTAGCATGATTTATCATAGTTACCATGATTTACCATGATTTACCATAGTTTACCATGATTTACTATAGTATACCATGATTTACCATGTTCAAGTATGATTTACTGATTCTAGCATGATTTACCATAGTTTACCATGATTTACAACGATTTACCACTAATTACCATAGTTTACCATTAGGGATGCACCGATTGGGAAATTCTGGGCCGATACCGATACCGATGTTTAACATAACAACTTGGCCGATGGCCGATGCCGATGCCGATGTTTTTTCTTTTTGTTATTTATTCCTTTTGTGCCACGGAAACATACAAGTCTTTCGGCTCTTGATCACACTATCCTAGAATGAGCACAAATTCAATCAGACCAATTTATGAAACAAAAAAAACCTTTAATGTCACTTTCTGGTTGACAGTTATAACCTTATTTATAAGTTCTTTTTCAGTTGTTATGAGGAGCAATATGAGAGAGAAATGTGGTAATCATTGTCTGACCCAACAAAAAAAACATTATAATATTCATTTTATTTTTCGTGTTCGCATTTATGAGGGAAAAAACACGGGTGAATGTTCATACCAAAATATTAAATTTTAAGCGCGCACGCGCTCTTCTGCGAGAGAGAGAGAGAGAGAGAGAGAGAGCCCCGCCCGACGGCGCGCGCGCTGTCACTCACTATTCAGAGCGGTCAAGCTTCCCCGTACTTTTTGACAAGCGTCCTTGACAGGGAGGCCAGAGCTTCTTTGCAGCTCAAGTCGGCGGCGGTGTGTGCAGTTAACGCTCTATCTGTTGACGGCGCTGAGGGAAAAGCTCCCGCCACTGGAAGAAGCGGTCGCCGCCCATTTGTGCCCTCCTGCGCACCCATCAAAGCCGTGCAGAACGTCTTCAGCACTTGCGGATCGTGCATACTCCGCCGCTTTTTCTGCTACACACCATGGTCGTTCTTTTCTCGAGAAAAGGAGTTTTCTCATAGAAAAAAAATAAAATAAATGCGTCATTGTAACCAGCACTTCTGAAAATGCACTTCCGAATGCGTCTCTGTCCCCAGCATATCAAACCAAACTGACGCCCATGTGACATCGGCGAATGTCATTTTTATTTCCCGATGGCCGATGGCAGTTAACGAGGCAAATATCGGCCGTTACCGATGTTCAGCCGATGCATCGGTGCATCCCTATTTACCATGATTTACTATAGTATACCATGATTTACCATGTGCAAGTATGATTTACTGATTCAGGCATGATTTACCATAGTTTACCACAATTTACCACGATTTACTATAGTTTACCATGATTTACTATAGTATACCACGATTTACCATGTTCAATTATAATTTACTGATTCTAGCATGATTTACCATGATTTACCATAGTTTACCATGATTTACTATAGTATACCATGATTTACCATGTTCAAGTATGATTTACTATGATTCTAGCATGATTTATCATAGTTTACCATGATTTACCATAGTTTACCATGATTTACCATAGTTCACCACGATTTACCATAGTTTACCATGATTTACCATGTTCAAGTATGATTTACTGATTCTAGCATGATTTACCATAGTTTACCACGATTTACCATAGTTTACCCTGATTTACTATAGTATACCATGATTTACCATGTTCAAATATGATTTACTGATTCTAGCATGATTTACCATAGTTTACCATGATTTACCACGATTTACCATACTTTACCATGATTTACTATAGTATACCATGATTTACCATGTTCAAGTATGATTTACTGATTCTAGCATGATTTACCATAGTTTACCATGATTTACCACGATTTACCATACTTTACCATGATTTACTATAGTATACCATGATTTACCATGTTCCAGTATGATTTACTGATTCTAGCATGATTTATCATAGTTTACCATGATTTACCATAGTTTACCATGATTTACTATAGTATACCATGATTTACCACGATTTACCATAGTTTACTATGATTTACTATAGTATACCATGATTTACCATGTTTTAGTATGATTTACTATGATTCTAGGATCATTTACCATAGTTTACCATGATTTACTATAGTATACTATGATTTACCATGTTCAAGTATGATTTACTGATTCTAGCATAATTTACCATAGTTTACCATGATTTACTATAGTTTACCATGATTTACCACGATTTAGCATAGTTTACCATGATTTACTATAGTATACCATGATTTACCATGTTCAAGTCTGATTTACTGATTTTAGCATGATTTAACATAGTTTACCATGATTTACCACGATTTACTATAGTTTACCATGATTTACTATAGTATACCATGATTTACCATGTTCAAGTATGATTTACTGATTCTAGCATGATTTACCATAGTTTACCATGATTTACCATAGTTTACCACGATTTACCACGATTTACCATAGGTTACCATGATTTACTATAGTATACCATGATTTACTATAGTATACCATGATATACCATGTTCAATTATGATTTACTGATTCTAGCATGATTTATCATAGTTTACCATGATTTACCATAGTTTACCATGATTTACCATAGTTTACCATGATTTACTATAGTATACCATGATTTACCATGTTCAAGTATGATTTACTATGATTCTAGCATGATTTACCATAGTTTACCATGATTTACCACGATTTACCATAGTGTACTATGATTTACTATAGTATACCATGATTTACCATGTTTTAGTATGATTTACTATGATTCAAGGTTGATTTACCATAGTTTACCATGATTTAGTCAAAAGAGCCAAGTCCCATCTCTATACTATGTTTTGATGCAGAGATATACGTTTTGCTAAACGGTTGCTAGGATACTCTCTTTGGTTGCTATGGAGTTACTTGGCAGCTGCCAATGATGAAATTCCAAAGGCTTCTTGTCAGTATGAAAGATATAAACCAACTCCCATGCCTCTGTGACATTCAGAATGGAAGATATCCCTCTTTGGATTTTGGTTGCTAGGGTACTCCGTTTGGTTGCTATGGAGTTACTTGGCAGCTGCCAATGATGCAATTGCAAAGGTTTCTTGTCACTATGAATGATATAAACCAACTCCCATGCCTCTGTGACATTCAGAATGTAAGATATCCCTCTTTGGATTTTGGTTGCTAGGGTACTCTGTTTGGTTGCTAGGGAGTGTCTTGGCAGCTGCCAATCATGAAACTCATAGGCTGCTTGTCAATATGAATGATATAAACCAACTACCTTGCCTCTGCGACATTCAGAATGGAAGATATCCCTCTTTGGATTTTGGTTGCTAGGGTACTCTGTTTGGTTGCTATGGAGTTGCTTGACAGCTGCCACTGATGATACTGCAAAGGCTTCTTGTCACTATGAATGAAATAAACAAACTCCCATGCCTCTGTGACATTCAGAATGGAAGATATCCCTCTTTGGATTTTGGTTGCTAGGGTACTCTTTTTGGTTGCTAGGGAGTGGCTTGGCAGCTGCCAATGATGCAATTCCAAAGGCTTCTTGTCAGTATGAATGATATAAACCAACTCCCATGCCTCTGTGACATTCAGAATGGAAGATATCCCTCTCTGGAGTTTGGTTGCTAGGGTAATCTGTTTGGTTGCTATGGAGTTGCTTGACAGCTGCCAATCATGAAACTCCAGAGGCTGCTTGTCATTATGAATGATATAAAACAACTTCCATGCCTGTGTGACATTCAGAATGGAAGATATCCCTCTTTGGATTTTGGTTGCTAGGGTACTCTGATTGGTTGCTATGGAGTTACTTGGCAACTGCCAATGATAAATCTGCAAATACTTCTTGTCACTATGAATGATATAAACCAACTCCCATTCCTGTGTGACATTAAGAATGGAAGATATCCCTCTTTGGATTTTGGTTGCTAGGGTACTCTGTTTGGTTGCTATGGAGTTGCTTGACAGCTGCCACTGATGAAACTGCAAAGGCTTCTTGTCACTGTGAATGATATAAACCAACTCCCATGCCTCTGTGACATTCAGACTGGAAGATATCCCTCTTTGGATTTTGGTTGCTAGGGTACTCTGATTGGTTGCTAGGGAGTGGCTTGGCAGCTGCCAATCATGAAACTCCAAAGGCTTCTTGTCACTATGAATTTTATAAACCAACCCCCATCTCTATACGATGCTCTGATACAGAGATATAGGTCTTGCTAAATAGTTGCTAGGGTACTCTGTTTGGTTGCTATGGAGTGGCTTGGCAGCTGCTAATGCTGAAACTCCAAAGGCTGCTTTTTCAGTATGAATGATATAAACCAACTCCCATGCCTCTGTCATATTCAGAATAGAAGATATCCCTCTAGGATTTTGGTTGCTAAGGTGCTCGACAATGGTTGCTAGGGAGGGGCTAGGAAGTGTTGAGGTGATTCATGATTGGCCATTTGATGCCCTGAGTGAAACGAGACCACCTTTGTGTTTATATGATCTACTAGAGCGTTTCTAGACGTTTCTAGGGTGTTCAGGATGGTTGCTAAGGTATTTTTGGTAGTTGCTATGGTGTTACTAGGTGGTTGGTAGTTGTCAAAGATGTGGTTACTATGGAGTTTTTATAGAGTTATTAAAATCTTTAATAACGAGTGCCTTCAGTACGGCACTCGGCCTGCGGCCTCGTGCCTATGGCCGATTAGGCACAAGCATGGAGCGATATCGCAAGGCCACGAGTGTAATATTGCTTTAAAAAATACAAAAAAATGTACAAATTTATTTTTTTTGGTTTAGGATGGTTGCTAGGGAGCTCTTAGTGGTTGCTAGGGTGCTGTAACTGGTTTCTAGGGTGTGGCTATGAAGATTTTAGGCCATTACTTATTGGCTGCTTGATAATATAAATTCTCTGAGGGAGAGAGAGAGGGAGAGACGCAGGGGTGTCAGGCCCTTTGGAGTCTGTGTGTGTGAAAACGTCGGTTTGGATTCAAATGTTTTTAGAACTCCCCATGTTAAGTCAATGGGACTTTTTTGGCCGCTTTTTCGTCCGCTGTGCGAACATCGTACACCCGATCGCTTAGAAAAGTCATAGCACACCTCTCCTCAATGAGCCGGTCGATTTGACACCTCACTCAGGGGTCTGTGACAAACGGTGCGGGGCGAGTTACGCGCCAAACTTTTGTCCGGAATAATAAGAAAAAGAAGAAGAATAATAAGTATGAGCAATAACAATAGTGATGCTTTTAAAAAAGCACCACTAATAAGTATGAGCAATAACAATAGTGATGCTTTCAAAAAAGCACCACTAATAATAAGTTTAAATAGGATTTCAGTAAGTTGGCTTTCTCAAGCCAACTTAATTATCTTTCTTCATCAAGGCTAATTACTATATTATTTGCCAAACACATTTTAAATCATGACTGTTTTCTATGCTTATTGTTTATCCTTTTATTAAAAATCAGCAGTCATTTACTTGAATTGTGTCTGACAAGATGAATTTTTGAATTTTTTCCACTCCATTAGGAAACTTGAATTTGATGGGCACAGCATCAATGGGTTTACTCGTAATTCGCAATCCTCTTCCGTCTGTCTTCAATTGCCTATTATGCAACCAAGGTTACATGAATGCAGTACTTTTTTTTTACTTCAAACAAACAAATTATGAGTTATATTTTTTAAAATAACATTTACCTGTAGTCGACTCTTCTCCTGTGCCTCTAAACATTGGCGTCTCATCTCCTGTTTATAATATAAAGAATTTGTGGATTCTATTTAAATAGAAATGTGTATTACACCTATTAATATACCTTAGAACTAGTGTTGGATTACATTTTTATTAAAGGTTTAATTTAGTTTTTCCACTGCAATAGTATATAAACTGATCAAGTTTAGTAGACTGATTTCAGATGATTATTGAGTCTCCAGCAAAGAGTCTCATTTCCTGCCAGAGCTGTTTTCTCTATTGTGTTTTAAATGAGTCAGATCACTTGATTCTCACCTTTCGGAGCCCAGATGTTGAATCGTTAGGTTGATTTACTTTCACCTTTTGTCTTTAATGGCTCTGGGATGGCTCTTGGAATTGGAGTTCCTGGCCAGTATCAGCATGTGAATAGTTATGCTGATTCAATTGGACTCAGAGTAGGGTGTGTTCCTACTTCATTTGCATGCTTTGTTCAGAGTCTCCACCTCTATGTAATCCCTCCCCCTTGGAATGTATATAACTACAATGCATACTGTTTTAGAGTTAGATTATGTTGGATTCCTGCAGCCACGTACAGCGGAGTTCTCAATAAAGAATAACTTCTGTTGAATGTGATCCCAACTGTCTCCTGGTCTCTGCTTCGAACAAAGAAAACTTTACAACAGATGGTGCCGTGACCCGGATGGAGAAACTGAAACTCAACAAAAAAATGAACTTTTCCAGACGGAATCTTGAAACTTCAAGCTCAAAGATCTGACAAAGATTGCCAGACTGAATCTTTCCAGCTTCCTCCAGATTGAAAACTTCAAGCTCCAAAAAGATCTCAAAGCCTGACTGAGTTCCAGACTGAATCTTGAAACTTCAAGCTCAAAGATCTCAACAAAGCTGACTGAGTTCCAGACGAATGTTTTCTGTACAACCAACGATTTGGTGAGTTTCACTCTATTCAAAGAACCGAGGCAGACCAGTACAAATTTGTTTTCCTCTGCGCCGTTCAGAGAAGTAGTTAACAAACAGCTGCAGGGTTTTGTTAACTAAGTTAGCCTCTAAAAAAGTTGTCTTTTAGAGATGAAATTTATCCTCTGGTCTTGTCAGGCAGGGAAGTTTTAGCGTAAAGTGCTAGTTATTTGTGTTATCCTTTGCTCTGGGCAAAGAAGGTTAACAATAGTTGATCTGTGTTAACATGTACTCTCTGTTGATCAGAGAAGTTTAGTGTTTGTTTGTGTGGTAACATAGAAATTCACAAAATGTTTAGGAAAAGTACTAGACTGATTACACCTTTATGGACAGACAATGAGTTTAAGTCTTTGTTAAGAGAGCACATGGACTCAATCGTGACTGAGAAAGTCAGATTGAATTTAACAAAGAAATTTGGCATTGATCCAGACAAAGTATGGTCAATTGAATTGTAAGAAGGTACTAGGAGAAAGTATTCACAAGAACAATGTGAAAGCCATTATCTGTTGTCACAGAGAATTTGGTTTAACACTAGCTACAGAACAGTCTAAGCGCAACTCAGAGCTAGAGAAACAGATCAAAGAGCTCCGTACTAGATTATCTTCTGTGACTGAGAAAGTAAACCGCAACAAAGATGCAGAAAAAACTGATGTGGAAGAAGTTAGTCAGCCTGATAACAATTATCCTGACTTAAAAGCTTTATTTGAAACAGATGTAGCCATCCAATCAGTAACTGATGAGCCTGTAGATTCAGTGCAGGTTTGTGGGGCTAGGAGAAGATCTCAGGGAAATGAAAGTGTTACTCACAACTCTTCTGTTGTCCAAATACAAACTGTTGTCAAAACATTTTTAGGTCCTAAAGATATTGAGAGAATTGCTGAAAGTTTGCCATCAGTGCAAAGAAATTTTTCTGAATTTAGAAGAGCATTGTTCAGTAAAATGCATCTTTACGACATGTCGTTGCCGGAAGTCACACAGCTGATGTCACAAATTCTAACTGAATCTGAATTCAACAATTTTGAGTCTGCTGTTACTTCCGAACTGCAACATGTCAGTAAAGGCGATTTGAAAGAAGGTGCTTTGAAAATCCTAAAGATTATCTTAGGACCCAAAATCGATTGGTCGAGAGTTACTAGCTGTGTACAAGAGAAAGAAGAAACTGTGAGTGAATATACTGAGAGGTTCTGTCAGGTAGCTGCAGTGTACAGTGGAATTGTAGATACTCCACCTTCAAAAGCCCCTCCTCCTAAAATGCCTATAAGACACCATGTAAATTTATATACTTTAGATTATGTTGGACGAAACCGCAGCCGCGCTCAAATAAAGAAACTCTTCTGTTTGAACGTGATCCCAACGTCTCCTGGTCTGCTTTGAAGAAAGAAAAACTTTACAACACTAGTATGTTCATAGAAAAACATTACAGAGCAGTTGAATGTCCATACTCTCAAATAAATAGTTTATTTTGTATTACAACCATCTTATACCATCCAGACCTTAATGCCAATTCAGAAAATGTACTAAAGGTTAAATGGGTTCATGTAACAATACATCAAAATTTCCTTATTAAAAAATGTCTTTCACACCGGACTCAATTGGTCAAAAACACGATTTTCCCAAGATTAGTAAAGAGGACCTCAACATTCAAAAGTTTGTTTTATATATATATATATATATATATATATATATATATATATATATATATATATATATACACACATACAGTATATATATATATACTGTATGAAGAGTTCAGATGCAAAAGCCTCTAAGTGCCATCTGAAATTTTCTTATAGAATGATCATTTTTATCAAGCTTGTATATTTAAGTTCAGTAATTTCACTTAAATGACAATTAATAGGTAATCTTCATTGCCATTTAGGTGAAATTATTGAATTTAAATATACGAGCTTGATAAAAATTATCATTCTAGAAGAAAATTTCAGATGGCACTTAGAGGCTTTTGCATCTGAACTCTTCATATATATATATATATATATATATATATATATATATATATATATATATATATATACAATATATATATATATATATACATACAGCTAATGCAGTTTATATATAGCTTAATGTTCTTAAAGACATTTACACATAGCTGAAGTATTACAGCAACAGCAGCTGTGCTTTACCTTAGCATATCCAAGACAAAACGTGAGTAGCCTTATTATTTATTACTTGATTACGCATATCTTTAGTATATTGCAATAAAGTTTTGTTTTTAAAGCGTGTGTTTAATAATTAATTAAAAAATAATTAGATAACTCATTCAAGCCTAATTCACTGGTCAAAAACCACTGGTCTACTTGGGCACCAATTATGTTAACATCAAAACAGTGTTTCATGGCTTTATGAAACTATAAAATGATAAGATTGCTTTGCCATATGACAGTACCTGACAGGTTAGATGTCATCTTTAGTTAGGCTACAGTATGTGAAATATGGCCTCTTTTGAAAACTCTGAAGTGCCATTCACATAAACACGTTTTTGAGTTTAAAACGTGATATGCAAGGAAGACTTTCTTTTAAAGGGGTCCTATAATGCACTTTTCACAATATGTAAAACAAGTCTCTGGGACATCAGAGTGTGTATGTGTAAGCTTTAGCTCAAAATACCCCACAGCAAAAACATGCCGTTTTGTGTGTGTCCCTTTAAATGCAAATGAGCTGCTGCTCCCGGCACAGAGGGCGGAGCTTCAAGAGCTAGTGTGTGTGTGTGTGTGTGTGTGTGTGTGTGTGTGTGCAGACACACAATGAAAATGTCAAAAACGTTTAGCTTTTTATGTTGTTGCACGAAGATGGAGAGACTCAAGAAGAAGTAACAACATGTAGAAGCAACAGGACATTTCTGAATGGTTAGTTGATGATTTATGTTGCTGATGTGGAGTTAACTATCTTCTAGTAATTGATTAGCATATTCTGTCATGACTCATGATAATCTATGGCTGAATCCGAAATCGTCCCCTAAATCCTCATTCACTATTGCAGAAACTGTCGTGGCTGCATCCTTGGCCCTGTCCCAAATGGCACACTTCATGTGCACTTTCGGTCTTGTGGACTTACAATGGCTGCCGCGTGCGCGTGTCCGTTAAGTCCGTGAGACCGCAGTGTGTCCCATTTCTCATTTATAGATCTCAGAAGGGTGCTCGCGAGCGCCCCCATGTGGTCGATTTGACTCAGGGAGAGTGCTTTCTGCACACTTTTTAAAAAATGTATTGCAGTACGACAAGAGGCTTGTTAAAATAAAGTAAATACAATCTCCTCAGTCCTCCGAAGATCCCGAAAAAAATGTCCGTTGGTGCTTAAGTGACTACTTCGCTCAGAGAACCTGTCAATCACAGCTGTCAATCATGACGATACTTATATGATTTGACTGTAACTAACCACAAACATGGATATAATAAAATGACGCATGGAAAAGAAACTGTCGACAGTCTCAGTGAGTTTAATTCATACATTTCAATTCATTTTCATATAAATGTATTGTTTTGTTTATTTCTTCTGTTTCCTAAATTGATATAAAGGTATAAAAAGTTAATTCCTGTCTTTATTGTTTGTGGTTACACACTGGGGAACATGTTAAGATTTTGCAGTAATACGTTGTGGTGGGCCCCTCCTATTATTCAGATATACAGTGAGGAAAATAAGTATTTGAACACCCTGCTATTTTGCAAGTTCTCCCACTTGGAAATCATGGAGGGGTCTGAAATTGTCATCATAGGTGCATGTCCACTGTGAGAGACATAATCAAAAAAAAGAAAAAAAAGAAATCACAATATATGATTTTTTAACTATTTATTTGTATGATACAGCTGCAAATAAGTATTTGAACACCTGTCTATCAGCTAGAATTCTGACCCTCAAAGACCTGTTAGTCTGCCTTTAAAATGTCCACCTCCACTCCATTTATTATCCTAAATTAGATGCACATGTTTGAGGTCGTTAGCTGCATAAAGACACCTGTCCACCCCATACAATCAGTAAGAATCCAACTACTAACATGGCCAAGACCAAAGAGCTGTCCAAAGACACTAGAGACAAAATTGTACACCTCCACAAGGCTGGAAAGGGCTACGGGGAAATTGCCAAGCAGCTTGGTAAAAAAAGGTCCACTGTTGGAGCAATCATTAGAAAATGGAAGAACATGACTGTCAATCTCCCTCGGACTGGGGCTCCATGCAAGATCTCACCTCGTGGGGTCTCAATGATCCTAAAAAAGGTGAGAAATCAGCCCAGAACTACACGGGAGGAGCTGGTCAATGACCTGAAAAGAGCTGGGACCACCGTTTCCAAGGTTACTGTTGGTAATACACTAAGACGTCATGGTTTGAAATCATGCATGGCACGGAAGGTTCCCCTGCTTAAACCAGCACATGTCAAGGCCCGTCTTAAGTTTGCCAATGACCATTTGGATGATCCAGAGGAGTCATGGGAGAAAGTCATGTGGTCAGATGAGACCAAAATAGAACTTTTTGGTCATAATTCCACTAAACGTGTTTGGAGGAAGAAGAATGATGAGTACCATCCCAAGAACACCATCCCTACTGTGAAGCATGGGGGTGGTAGCATCATGCTTTGGGGGTGTTTTTCTGCACATGGGACAGGGTGACTGCACTGTATTAAGGAGAGGATGACCGGGGCCATGTATTGCGAGATTTTGGGGAACAACCTCCTTCCCTCAGTTAGAGCATTGAAGATGGGTCGAGGCTGGGTCTTCCAACATGACAATGACCCGAAGCACACAGCCAGGATAACCAAGGAGTGGCTCTGTAAGAAGCATATCAAGGTTCTGGCGTGGCCTAGCCAGTCTCCAGACCTAAACCCAATAGAGAATCTTTGGAGGGAGCTCAAACTCCATGTTTCTCAGCGACAGCCCAGAAACCTGACTGATCTAGAGAAGATCTGTGTGGAGGAGTGGGCCAAAATCCCTCCTGCAGTGTGTGCAAACCTGGTGAAAAACTACAGGAAACGTTTGACCTCTGTAATTGCAAACAAAGGCTACTGTACCAAATATTAACATTGATTTTCTCAGGTGTTCAAATACTTATTTGCAGCTGTATCATACAAATAAATAGTTAAAAAATCATACATTGTGATTTCTGGATTTTTTTTTTTTTTAGATTATGTCTCTCACAGTGGACATGCACCTACGATGACAATTTCAGACCCCTCCATGATTTCTAAGTGGGAGAACTTGCAAAATAGCAGGGTGTTCAAATACTTATTTTCCTCACTGTATATAGCTGCATGCTACCAAAGTGGACAGTGGTTATAATGTAATCAGCCTCTTAGTGAGATTCGCCCTCGTTAACTCTATAAAACAAATGTGATGTACACTTGTCACATGTAGGGATGGCTGACGCGAAACTGACGTTCCGAAGATTTTCGAGATCCCGAAGCGCAGATGTTTCGAAACACTGATCCGAAGCGTGATTCAAAACACCCATGTCACGTGACTACGGCTAAATGAAGCTTCGGAGTGTTTCACAAGTGTTTCGACAGGTGGCATGATCCGCCGATTCAGCGTTTGATTGACAGGGGCGGGAACAGACCACACAATCTGTATATCTGTATACACTCACCTAAAGGATTATTAGGAACACCATACTAATACTGTGTTTGACCCCCTTTCGGCTTCAGAACTGCCTTAATTCTACGTGGCATTGATTCAACAAGGTGCTGAAAGCATTCTTTAGAAATGTTGGCCCATATTGATAGGATAGCATCTTGCAGTTGATGGAGATTTGTGGGATGCACATCCAGGGCACGAAGCTCCCGTTCCACCACATCCCAAAGATGCTCTATTGGGTTGAGATCTGGTTACTGTGGGGGCCATTTTAGTACAGTGAACTCATTGTCATGTTCAAGAAACCAATTTGAAATGATTCGAGCTTTGTGACATGGTGCATTATCCTGCTGGAGGTAGCCATCAGAGGATGGGTACATGGTGGTCATAAAGGGATGGACATGGTCAGAAACAATGCTCAGGTAGGCCGTGGCATTTAAACGATGCCCAATTGGCACTAAGGGGCCTAAAGTGTGCCAAGAAAACATCCCCCACACCATTACACCACCACCACCAGCCTGCACAGTGGTAACAAGGCATGATGGATCCATGTTCTCATTCTGTTTACGGCAAATTCTGACTCTACCATCTGAATGTCTCAACAGAAATCGAGACTCATCAGACCAGGCAACATTTTTCCAGTCTTCAACTGTCCAATTTTGGTGAGCTCGTACAAATTGTAGCCTCTTTTTCCTATTTGTAGTGGAGATGAGTGGTACCCGGTGGGGTCTTCTGCTGTTGTAGCCCATCCGCCTCAAGGTTGTGCGTGTTGTGGCTTCACAAATGCTTTGCTGCATACTTCGGTTGTAACGAGTGGTTATTTCAGTCAAAGTTGCTCTTCTATCAGCTTGAATCAGTCGGCCCATTCTCCTCTGACCTCTAGCATCAACAAGGCATTTTCGCCCACAGGACTGCCGCATACTGGATGTTTTTCCCTTTTCACACCATTCTTTGTAAACCCTAGAAATGGTTGTGCGTGAAAATCCCAGTAACTGAGCAGATTGTGAAATACTCAGACCGGCCCGTCTGGCACCAACAACCATGCCACGCTCAAAATTGCTTAAATCACCTTTCTTTCCCATTCTGACATTCAGTTTGGAGTTCAGGAGATTGTCTTGACCAGGACCACACCCCTAAATGCATTGAAGCAACTGCCATGTGATTGGTTGATTAGATAATTGCATTAATGAGAAATTGAACAGGTGTTCCTAATAATCCTTTAGGTGAGTGTATATACATCTGTATAAAAGTGAAGTCAACGCATCTTGACCTCGTGGGTTTTTGTGAGAGGAGTTTGATTTTGAGATAGCGGATTTTTGGTGATATAGTGACATTTATAGTGCGATTTGTTTAGTTATATTTAGGCTTAGCCTATTTAAATTTACACATTGACTGAGGCTAGAGACTTACAGAGTATACATATAGTGACACATTAATAGATGCATAGATATAAATATATAGACAGATAGATTAATAGATAGATAAATAAAAATGGAGGCTCCACAGAAGTGATGCCGTACATCTGTGGAGTGGGAGCATTTCCATTTAGAAACCCCAAATAAAGTGGGATGTATGTATTGTGATCGGCAGCTAGCCTACTGCAACAATACATCATCCATGATGCGCCATTTGAGGAGCACTCATCCTGCCATTTTGCAGGGTGCAGAGGATGGTAGCATTCCCCCTGTACATAGGCCTGCCACTGACACTGCTGGGCCATCTAAGCAAGGTATGCATTGTTTGAAATAGAATTATTTGTATGTCCTTGCTAAAAAATATCTTTGTGTGCCAGCAACAAGTGTCCCTTGTGAGAGGATTTTTTCAAAGGCTGGAGAAATGATCTGTAAAAAAAAAAGTAGGCTAAGTCCATCCACAGCAGAGAAATTAATATTTTTGAATAAAAATCTATAAAAAAGTGAGACATCGTGGCTTGATTTCTTTTATTAATATTCATTTTTCATGACCAAAATAACATTATGCACAGTGAGGAGCCTACAGGTTACAAGCTTCACATATTAGAAAAATACAATAATAAAAAAATAACAAATTGTTTAATGGCTCGTTGTTTCAGATCAACACCTGCAAGTGACCACTAGGTGTCACCGTTGAGACAGGTGTCGGATTGTTTCGAAGCCTTGACACAATATGGCACATTTGCTTCAACTGTTTCATTGTTTCACGAAGCCTCGATCTGCCCACCACTAGTCACATGTGCTCTCATTTCACATTTAGGCCCAGATGCAAAAATATAACTTAAACGGGATGAAATGACAAAAATAACCACACAGACAGGTAAAATAATATTATATACATAAATTAAAGTGAAAATAAAGACATAAAAACAACAATTAAAATTAGGATTAAAAAAGATTATCAGGAGCCCAAAATAACCTCACCTCTCAGTGCGTCACCAATGCAAAGAGGAAGAGGAGGGGATAGAACAGGAAATGATATTGACTCTTCTTCTTCTTCTTCTTCTTGAGTTTTTTTGGCGGTTGGCACACAACGAAATGGTGCATTACTGCCACCGACTGGTATGGAGTGTGGATCTGAATGTCTATTATTTACTTTATTCAAAAAAAAAGAAAAAAAATGAAGTCTCAAATCCTCTCAATCATATCGATTATTCTAAGATAATGAAAAACAATTCCATAGCTTTTATCTTTTGAGTTTTGTTCTAAGAATTTCTACTAAATCAAAACTTATTCTCTCCTTTTTAAGATTTTGGATCATTTCCTTCCTTTTTCCCTCATATGTTTTACAATGTATCCTAACATGTTCTATTGTTTCCTGTTGCTCACAATATTCACATCTGCCGGTGTTATGTTTACCTATTTTAAATAAATTACTGTTTAACCCTGTGTGCCCAAATCTAAGTCTCGATATAATTGTCTCTTCTCTCCTTCTCCTTCCTGCACATCTCATTTCTCCCACTCTCCTCTGAATTTTGTAAAACCACCGTCCTTTCCTCTCTTCCTCCCATTGTTTTTGCCACCTTTCCTTCAACCTCGGTTTAATAATGCTTTTCATTTCCATCTTACTGCTGTTAACTGTGACTTCAACATACTCTCTTTTTGTGGCCTCCTTTGCAGCCTTGTCTGCCATTTCATTTCCTATGACTCCAATATGTGCTGGTACCCACAAAAATATAACTTCAATGCCCATCATTTGAACTCTATATAATACTTGTTGTATTTCTATTAAAATATCGGCTCTGCTGTTTGAATGACTGTTCTGTAAACTGACTAATGATGAAGTTGAATCTGAACATATTATAACCCTCAATGGTCTTATTTCCTCTATCCACTGTACTGCTAACAGAATTGCTAACATTTCTCCTGCGTATACTGATACATTATCACTTATTCTCTTTGCTATTGAAATATGAAACTCTGGAACAATAAAAGCTACTCCTTTCTTATTAACTAAATTCTTTGATGCATCTGTGTAAATCTGAATATAACTGTAGTAATTATTAATATATTCCTGTATAGTATGTGAGTCAAAAATTGACATGTCTTTGTTCTTCTTTTCTAATAGCACTAAATCTACTTTCACTTCAGGTATTATCCAAGGTGGCACTACTGGTAATGGTACTGTAGGACTAATTTTTAATTCAGTTAATTTTAACTCTGTTGCCTTTTTTAAAACTGTCCATCCAAAGCTTTTTGTCTCCCTCTTCTCCTTTTCCCAACAAGGTTTTAAAGTACTTTGTGCTGGGAGATCTTCACTATGGCCCTGTAAATTGACCCAATAATTCAGAGATAGCTGAATTCGTCTCAACTCGAGTGGCATTTCTCCCATCTCCACCAACAGAGCTGCCGTTGAAGTTGTTTTGAATGCCCCTGTACATAATCTCAAAGCCTGAAACTGAATGTTATCTAATTTTTAAGGGACATGCTTGATGCCGATCCATACCCCACACAACCATAATCCAGTACTGATCTGATTAATCCACAATAAATTGCCTTCAGTGCTGTTCTGTCAGCACCCCAATCACTTCCCACCAAACACCTCATAACATTTAACACCTTCCTACACTTTTCTATTACTTTCTGGATATGTACATTCCATGTTATTCCCTCATCAAACCATATCCCCAAAAACTTAAAGTGTTTCACTCTTTCCAACTCTTGATGATATAACTTTAATTTTACATCAGTACCAATTCTTTTCTTTGTAAACAACATTATCTTTGTCTTATCTACTGAAAACCCCCATTTATATGACCACTCCTCTATTTCCATAATAGCTTCCTGTAGTCTCTTAACAATAAATTTCAGATTTCTTCCCCTCTTCCAAATCGCCCCGTCATCCGCAAAAAAGTGGAAATCCCATCCCATTCTCTATTTCTCTATAAACATCATTTATTAGTATGGAGAATAATAAAGGACTTCTTATACTCCCTTGAGGAGTTCCGTTCTCAACAATATATTTCCTTGAATAACTCTCCCCTATTCTACACTGTAAAAAATTCCTGTAAATTTACATGAAAATTTAACAGCAAAATGCTGTTTTCATGTAATAACTGCAAGTTACTGTTTTTTGCAGTGCATTATGGGAAAACTTGGTCGCTTCAAATTGCGTGTTGACCAGCAACATTATGACACTGTTATTTAACAGTATAATACCATATTTTTCCATGCACATGAGTTTAGGAAGACATTTTAGTTTATCTGCATGAGGTCATTTTGCAGCTCTGCCTAGTATTATTTTATACGTAAACTACCTATTACTTATAAATATTAAACATCCAGTGATGTTTTTGTGATTTAAGTCTGATGAAGCGACTTTGTTTTAATCCGGAAGATACCACAGGAAAGTTAGCCCATTGTACAGACTGTCATCACATCACATTCAAACGGGTAATAAATTAATAATAATAAATTTTATTTGTATTGCACTTTACACGTGAAGAACACATCTCAAAGTGCTACAGGTGCATAGTTAAAAACACTGAACATAAAAACAGTCAAAAACAGCTAGAAACAAAATTATATTAAGAAAATGCAATACAAAATAAGTGAGTCTTTAAATTATTTTTAAAAACCTCTATAGATTGTGGCGCCCTTAGGTGGTTGGGGAGGGCATTCCACAGTCGAGGTGCAGCCACCTGGAAGGCCCTATCTCCCATAGTGCGGAGTTTGGACTTGGGAACCTGGAGTTGGTGGGTGTCAGAGGAACGGAGATGTCGGGTTGTGTTTTGCCTATTAATGAGTTCTTGGAGGTACACTGGTGCGCTGCCATAGACACACTGATAGGTCAGGAGACAGATCTTATACTCAATCCTGAACCTAACAGGAAGCCAGTGAAGTTTATGGAGGATTGGTGTGATGTGCTCATATTTACGCACCCTCATCAGGACCCTGGCAGCGCAGTTCTGAATGTACTGCAGTCTCTGCAGGCTCCTGCCAGGGATCCCAATGAGGAGTGCATTGCAGTAGTCGAGCCTGGAGGAGACAAAGGCATGAACCAGCTTCTCTGCATCAGAAAGGGAGAGGGAGGGGCGGAGTTTAGAAATGTTCCGGAGGTGAAAGAATGCAGTCTTACAGATAAATTGAATATGAGTGTTAAATGATAGATGGGGGTCAAATCGAACCCCCAGGTTTGTTATAGAGGATGTGAGAGAAATGTCATGGCCAGCAAATGAGTAAACGGTCAGAGGGGAGGATCGGAGTTGATGTGGGGTCCCAATGAGGAGACCCTCAGTTTTGGAGCTGTTTAGCTGAAGGAAGTTGTCAGTCATCCATGCCTTTGTCTCCTCCAGGCAGGCAGTTAGAGTGGGGAGTGATGATGTGGGGGATGTGGGGTCCAACCTGACATAGAGCTGAGTATCATCAGCATAGCAGTGGAAAGCAACTCCATGCCTGCTGATGATGTGGCCCAGAGGGAGCATATAAATGGAGAAAAGGGTGGGGCCGAGGACCGAACCCTGAGGCACTCCACATGTGACTGTGTGGGGCCTCGACCTGGCTCCCCCCAGGGCCACATACTCAACTCTATCAGTCAGGTAGGACTGAAACCACTGAAATGCTGTGTGAGAGATGCCGATGAAGTATTGCAGACGGTGGAGGAGGATGGCGTGGTCAACAGTGTCGAAGGCGGCTGAGAGGTCCAAGAGCAGGAGGAGTGATGGAGAGCCCTGGTCAGCAGCCACAAGCAGATCGTTTGTGACCCTGACCAGGGCTGTCTCAGTACTATGGGCAGAGCGGAAACCAGACTGGAATTTTTCATAGAGACTGTGTGAGTGAAGGTGGTTGTGAATTTGGGTGACAATGACTTTTTCAATGATTTTGGAAAGAAATGGAAGGTTAGAAATGGGCCGGTAATTTGATAAAACATCAGGATCGAGAGAGGGTTTCTTAAGCCGAGGGTTGATAAGTGCAATTTTCAGAGAAATTGGAAGATGGCCAGATTGCAGGGAAGAGTTTATAATGGTGGTGATGAGAGGGCTTAAGAAAGTCATATTTGATTTGATCAAAGCAGTGGGAAGGGGGTCCAGTGAGCACGTTGAGGGTCTCATGCTGTGTATGAGAGTCTCAACCTGTCTATGTGTGGTAAGAATGAAATGTGACAAAGTTGGTGCTGAGGTTAGGGGGATGAATGGAATGACATTGCTGGGTGTTAGGTTAGAACGGATGGTAGTTATTTTTGTGGTGAAAGAATCAAGGAATTTATTGCACTGGTCGTCTGTACTGTTATTTTGCCTCACGGTTGGTGGACTGAGAAGATGATTTATTGTTTTAAAGAGCTGTTTTGAATTTCCTGGATTGTTGTTAATGATATTGGAATAGTATTGGGACCGTGCCTGACTGAGTATTTTGGAATATGATCTTTGGTGCTCTCTATAAGCAGTTTTATGAACAGTCAGCCCAGAGGCAACGTAGCGCCTCTCAAGGACCCTCCCAGCCGCCTTCTGTCTACGCAGCGCACCAGTGTACCAAGGAGCAGAGCGTGTAAATGTTACAGTCCGTGTCTTGAGGGGCGCATGGGCATCAAGTATCTCTTGTAGTCCGGTATTATAATGATCGACAAGTGCGTCAGGAGAAGAGTGATGGGCGGATATGGCCAGGTTTTGTAGGTCGTAAGACAGGTGTTCAGGGTTAATGTCTTTTGTTTTGCGAAAGCAGATTTTGTGTTTAGGCTTACTGAGTGAGGTCAGAAATGAAAAGTCTAATGATATGGCATTGTGATCAGATATGCCTAAATCATGTACATGGACATTGTTAACAGGAAAATTTGTTATAATGAGGTCCAGTGTGTGCCCTTTTGTATGGGTAGGGACTGTCACGAGTTGTCTGAGATTTAGTGTATCAAGGAGTTGTAATAATTCTGTAGTATATTGGCTAGTGGGAGAATTAACATGGATATTAAAGTCTCCAAGAATTGCCACATTGTTTGATGTGGTGCACACTGACAAGAGTAGCTCAGTTAATTCTGAAATGAAATGTGGGTGTGGTTTAGGTGGCCGGTATATGAGGATGGTTGTAAGTGGGATGGGTTTTTCACACGTAAAAGCCAAACATTCAAATGATGACAGCTTTGGCAATATCACAGAGGACAGGTGCAAATCAGAGCGATAAATAACCGCCAAACCCCCTCCACGTCCATTTCCCCTGGCTTTTTCCAGATATGTATAGCCAGAGGGGCACGCTTCATTAAGTGCAGAATACACTTCTGATTTGTGCCAGGTCTCAGTGAGGCACATAAAATCAGGCTTCTGATCAAATATATAGTTGTGAATAAAGGATGCCTTGTTGGTAAGTGATTGACAGTTTAACAGTTCCATTTTAATCATTGAAGATGGAATCCACTTTACCAGAAAGCGCAGCACAGTATAGTCCACTCCGCGTTTCCCCGGGCGCGCAGTGCGTGGTTCCTCCAGCAGGGGGCCTGGGTGTGGTCGGTTGTAGTTTTTTAGACCTGAACCATGAGCGCTCTGATGACGCATTCGATGATGTCGTTTGTGTGCGCCGCTGGCAGCTGTCCACAAGCTTGGAATAGAGCTCTCGGTCCTGCTCTCGGAGTAAACAAAACGCCGCCGCGACCCCCTATGAACGTAGCGGGGTCGGCGAAGAATGCCCAATTGCTTAAGAGCAAAGATGTTTGATGGGGCCAGGCGAGTGTTAAGTTCCAAGAGTTGGTTCGGCAGGTACCGGAGCATGGTGGATGGAAGAGTCACTGTGATGCTACAGTTAGCAGCTGTCCATGGATCCGGCAAACGTGGATGAATGAAGACTATGCACACCAGGACAAGTGGCAGTGCCCGTAGTAACCCAGAGGACAAGTATGGCGTACGTTGGAGGTGAGGGGAGCCCATGCGGACTGTAGAACATTTTGTTTCAGGACAGTATCTGGTGGTAGCAGCCGGTTAGCCTAGCCACGGACCAATGCAGCTCGATAGACGAAAAAGCTTCAGTCAGCTACTATATTGTGACTGTCCGAGGGTTTACACCATCAATATGTTCGATTTACTGAAACCAGTCCGACTGACAAGATCCCCAGCTATATCACAAGGCGATGAACAGCTCCAGATCGCTCACCACTCCAGCAGTAAGGGCAGCTCCAGGTAAGAAGTGTCCGAGCCTAGATGTTTTAATATCCAAACAAAGCTGGACAGAGGGCTCAATATCTGTTATCAGTAGAACAGATACACAGAATAATCATAGCAGTTTTAGCAGGCTGAGAAGCGGCGAACATAAGACGCCAGCGTCCTCTCCAGCCTCCCTCCTGAACTGGGTAAGCTACTTTTATTCAACTTGCACATTTTCCTTAACTTATCCGAGTAAAAATCCGAGTGAAATTGTGTTATTTTTTTCTTATGTGGTTACATTTTTTTACGTGAGATTCAAACCGTCAATTATCTGCTGCTGTTATTTGCAACTACCAGTACTCTTTGATTTGATATGTAAGTTACCAAGTAGGCCTACATCTAAATATTAACATACAGTATAAATATCCAGTGAAGTGTAATTAGATGACAGGATAGCGTGTTTTAATCATGGAAAAGTAACCGAGTAAAACGATAGCATGCCTGTGAGCTCGTTAGCATGTACTCAGACTGCATTTGGTTTGTATTTGCCACCGTCATGCACAGTTTATGCAACGGACACATGTCCCAATCTATATTGAAGCAAAAGATAGGTGAGGTATGATCAAAATTCATAAATCTTGCGTGATTACTGTGAACGTGCATGTTCAAACCGCTGCAGAAATAGCAGCATAACAGATCGATGGATGGAATGTCGATAATTTTCAGATTTTTCTTTTTAATAAAGACTATTTTTTTAGGTATCTCTTCTTTACATTATGTTCACCTTGTCATTATAGATAAACTCCTGAAGGCTAACTTTGTAGAGAAGCAAGGACTCATTCTTTAAAGAACTGTGAGTTTGCCTGTTGCTTGTTCTATTAACACCTGTATAGTTGTTCACCTAAAAATTGTAGTTCTCTCATCATTTACTTAACCTTATGTTGTCTCTTTCTCTTGGAGGAAAAATTAAGATATTGTTATGGAGAAATGATGTCTGTTTGCCCAAACAATGGAAGACGAATGGGGACCAAACCTTCAAGCTCAAAAAGGAACGTAAAGGTACAGTACCATTAAAATAATAGTTCACCCAAAAATGAAAATTAGCCCATGATTTACTCACCCTGAAGCCATCCTAGGTGTATATGACATTATTCTTTCAGACAAATACAATCAAGAGTTATATTAAAAAATGTCCTGGCTCTTCCAAGTTTTATAATGGGAGTGAATGGGCACCATTTTTTTTAGGTCCATCGAAGTCCATCTATCCATCATAAAAGTGTCCCAAATGGCTCCGGGGGGGTTAATAAATGCCTTTTGAAGCAAAGTGTTGCATTATTGTAAGAAAAATGTTCATATTTAAAACTTTATCAAATTAAATAACTAGCTTCCGGCAGATCTCTATACGCAAGTCGACTTATGCCAGTTCAAACAAACAGGGCTGAACAAACAAACAACTTTCGCCGTAAATCGATGCGTATGGCCGCATGGCGGAAACTAGTTATTTTAGTCTAGAAATTTATAAATATGGATATTTTTCTTACACCAATGCATCACTTCGCTTCAGAAGGCCTCTATTAACCCCTCAAAGCAGTTTGGGACACTTTTATGATGGATAGATGCACTTGTATGGACTTGCCATTCACTCCCATTATAAAGCTTGGAAGAGCCAGGACATTTTTTTTTTATATAACTATAATTGTATTCGTCTAAAAGAAAAATGTCATATACTCCTAGGATGACTGCAGGGTGAGTAAATCATGGGCTAATTTAAATTTTTGGGTGAACTATCCCTTTAATCTAAGTCACCAGTTGTTTCATGTAATATCAAAGATATGAGACCAAAGCATCAAAAACTGGACTCCAATCGCTAGATGTATGGTGAAACAAATTGAAACAAGTGACCCGTATAAATTAGGCTAGTTTTATCTTTCATTTACTATGACTAATGGTGTTCCCCATTATTGATCCCGATTCTCTTCTTTTCCATTGTAGGGACAAACAGACATTGCTTTTCCATTAAAATATCATCTTTTTCATCATTAGAGTTTAAATCTGCATAAGGGTAAGTAAATGAGAAAATTATCATTTTTACATAAACCATTCATATTCTGAATATGTTAGGCCTATTGCCTCTGTAGAATATAAGCAACAAGTAGCACATTAAGTTTTTAATTTTTAATTTGCAGATACAAATACTGTCAGTCATCTTAAATTGTTTTCTTTACCAATAGATGTCTGCCAAACCTGCTGACCTTGAGAAAATGTTTGCCTGTGTCTCCTTGTTTGATCCTTCTTGGTAAGTATGTCATATTAGACATGTCTGCATTTTGTTTCTCTAAAACAGTGGTTCCCAAACCTGTCCTGAAGGACCCCCAACACTGCACGTTTTCTTTGTCACCCTAATCAAACACACCTGATTCAACTCATCAGCTCATTAACCCATGTGATAATGAGCTGATGAGTTGAATCAGGTGTGTTTGATTAGGGAGACAAAGAAAACGTGCAGTGTTGGGGGTCCTTCAGGACAGGTTTGGGAACCACTGCTCTAAAACAAAGCTAACACTCCAGACTGACACATAACTTTCGTTTATGAGGATAAGATTCACATTTATGTGCATCATGCTAGAATCTACTGACTATAAATGTACTCTGTATGATCTCCGCAGTTAATTCCAAGTCTTCAGTGAATTATCCAGTAGTTTTTGGTTAGAAATTTTTAGATAATCAAAATTATACACTGCAAATCATTTTAATTGAAAAATTTCTCCTCTTATTTTTCAGATACTTTATTCGAATAAATCCGGAAAAGAGAACCAAAGCTGCACAGAGAAAAGAGGTGTGTAAAATAATTGGGAAACCTGTGCAGAAAAAGACTTTAACCATCAGTCCAAAAGTATAAAATGCTGATATATATTTTATAAACTATTTGTTTTGATATAAAATAATTGGCTAGTGTTCACTGAAGCCTGACTTAAGAGTATTTAAGAGTACTTAAGAGTATTTTATGAATAGGTAATGTATTTATGTATGTATATGTAATTATGTATGCCTGTTTTAAGGCATATGGTAAAAGTCTATCTAATGTTTTATGAGAATAAATCTAAAAGTTTATCTAGTGTTGTGTTGTTCTTAAAGGTATTAGCTTTAATAAAAGCATGTTTTAAGGTAATCTTTTGTTTGAGTCATTTGTTTGCAAGCAATTTTCAGTGTTTTTTATTTTAGAATGCAAATTTTAAATTGTCAGATTCTAGTAGTGTTACAATGTAAAGATCACATTTTAGAGTACTTTAATACACTTTATAGTAATGCACAGTTTGTGTATATGCAGCCGAACACCTGACAGTATTATACTGTGCAGCCTATATTTTCTACAGCACAGTACTGTAATATTTTTTACAGTAATAAACTGTAACTTCAGATTACAGCATTCTACAGGTAAATCTAGCTGCCTGTAGTTTACTGTAAATTAACGGGAACATTTTTACAGTAATAAACTGTTGTTTCAGATTACAGCAGGTCCACTGTAAAATTACAGCATTCTACAGGTAAATCTAGCTGCCTGTAGTTTACTGTAAATTAACGGGGAATTTTTTTACAGTGTAACTTGTATTAATCTTCCTCGTAAAAAGTCCTTAATCCATCTATATATTCTTCCTTTGATACCTAATTATTAACAAACCTTCTCTCCACATCATATCGTAGGCCTTCTCAATGTCAAAGAAGACAGCCACTACACTTTCTCTGTTTACTTGTGCTCTTCTAATTTCATGCTCTAAACATACAGCTGGATCCATTGTATTTCTACCTCTCCTAAAGCCACTTTTATATTTGGCTATATATCCGTTCTTTTCCATATAGTATGTTAACCTTTCATTTATCATTTTCTCCATTATTTTGCATATGTTAGAAGTCAAAGCTATTGGTCTATAATTCCCCAGATTTGTACAGTCTTTCCCTGGTTTGCGTATTGGCACTACCACAGCCTCCCTCCAGCTCTGTGGCAGCTTCCCATCCTCCCACACTTTATTATATAGTTCCAATAATACCTCCTTTGAATTTTCACTGAGCTGGTTTATCATTATATAACAAATCTGATCAATTCCTGGTGCTGACATCTTATTTTTCTGGATAGCACGTTTTAGTTCTACCATAGTAAATGATTTGTTTAGTAGGTCATTCGAATGTTCTTCTTGCTGTACTTCTTCATTCTCCCTTACTGTAGTCTCCCTCCCTCTTTTCCCCTCATCACTAATATTATCTGAAGGTTGAACTGTTACAAATGCTTTAGCCAGCATCTCTGCGTTCTCCTTATCACTCACTGCTGTTTTCCCTCCATCATTTAAAACTGGGTATCCATATTCTCTTTTTATTCATTCTTTTTATCATCCCCCAGACTTTACCCATTTCTGTCTCCCTTCCTACTGAGGAACAGAATTTCCTCCAATATTCTTTCTTTGCACTTTTTATGACTCTCCTTACATTTGCTTGCAACTTTTTATATTCAATAAGATTCTGAAAACAGTGATTCCTTTTTAACACTTTAAAAGCTTTATTTCGAAATTGTATCGCTCTTTTACATGCCTTTGTCCACCATGGTACAATCTTACTTTTGCACTTACCTGCCCTCTTCTTTATTGACTTCTCTGCAGCCTCTAGAACAACTTTACAAAAAGAAACATTTAAATGATCAACATCTTTATTTCTATCAATTTTTTCAATTTCTTGATCACTAATATTCCTAAATGTATCCCATTCAGCACTATTGAATGACCATTTCTGCAATCCTACTATATCAAATTCTTCTAGATTCAAGCCTACTTCTATTATAATAGGATAATGGTCACTTCCTACTGTCATTCCTCTAACTACTTCCCATGTACAAATGCCTGCTAATGAATCTGACACTAATGTAAGATCTATTGCTGATTCTGTACCAGTTCTGATATTAATTCTTGTACCACTTCCATCATTTAAACACACTAAATTTGTCATCTCCATTACCTCCTCAATCACCATTCCATTTGTATCATTACAGTTACCCCATAATGTGCTATGGGCATTAAAATCTCCACAACAAATCACTTTCCCTACTAATTGTATCATCATTTCATCCATCAATTCTAATGACAACTTACGACATGGATTATAAAAGTTAACAACTTTGATATTTCCTTCTCTAGTCCATACTTCAATTATTAAATATTCCGACTCTTTTCCTTTCCCCAAAACTCTATATTGCATTCCTTGTTTTATAAATATTATACATCCACCTCCACTACCCTCCCCTCTATCTCTGCGGATGCTATCATATCCTTTAATAACAATTCTGATTTAAGCCATGTCTCTTGAACACATACGATTTCTGGTTTATTTTCTAAATCTTTAATAAATCCCTTAAACTCCTGACCATTCGCTATTAAGCTTCTTGCATTCCATTGTACAACAATCAGCTTGTCTTATCACCTGGTCCTCCTACTTTCCCATCTGCTTCAAGTCTTGTTTTAATATGCTCCCAGGATACTTCTTTTATACCCAAAAACTTCTCAGCTCCCTTGACTATTATTTAAATTTTCTCTGTTTTTTGTTTTACCTGATCAGTACAATTGATCACATAGGCCACAAACAAAATAATCTTCTCTACTGACAGTTCTGTATTTGTCTTCTCTGTTTGACCGGTATCTACTCTCGACACCTGGACAACATTGTCAGTATCAACCCTTCCCTTTTGTCTTTGTACTTTCTTCACTGCATCTGCATAACTTATGTTGTCAACTGTTTTGACCTGTTGTATTTCTACAGCCCTTTTCCTGATTTCACATCCACCGTATGTTACTCTGTGTTGTCCACCACAATTACAACATTTATCCTGCACATTTTCCTTACATTCTTCAATTCTGTGTTCACCTCCGCATTTGGGACACCTCTGCTTCCCTTTGCAAACTGCAGCTTTATGCCCATACCTCTGACATTTATGATATTGACTCATGACATCACATCAATTAAAGGGAAAGGTACTCATGTCACTTAGGCAGTCATATCAGGTGCATGTAAACGAACAATTTTGTGAGAATTCTAATAAACTATACATACATTTAACAGTTTCTGTATCTGTTACATTTGCTCATCTCAAACAAGCCTATTTACACATTTCAATTAATTTAAAAATTCCATCAAATTGAATTGAATAATCCTTACATATTATTAATATTATGAATTAAGAATAAAAAAAAAAACTAGAGCTTAAAACATTTTGTATAAATCTTAAAACTTAAATGTAAACATTTTCTTTTTTATGAATATGAATCACAAACTAAACGGTTCATTCCTTTGTTCCATTAAAGGTGCATTGCGCAACTTTTCATGTTAAAAATACCCGTTTTCTAACCCATACATGCTTAAACAATTGCCTGATGGGCTGAATGTACGGTGGCCGAGAGAGCTCAACGCGCTGCAAATGAAGAAAACGCATGCAAACAGAAAAAAACGCATGCAAACAGAAAAAAACGCATGCAAACAGAAAAAAACACATGCAAATAGAAAAAAACCCACCAGCGAATAAAAAAACATCTTCATCAGTTTTACAACTCACGTGCGTCCCAATACTCACAACACAACCAAATACGGAAACGCGCTGCAATTACAGAAACGCGCTGCAAAAGTTCACAACACAATCAAATACAGAAACGCGCTGCAAATAGAACAGAACACAACGGAAATGTTTCCGGGGAACGCAATAAGTGACGGACCCGGCTAGGACGTGCGAATTACTGTCTACTTTTATTTTTTATTTTTGCAAAACATACAAAGATGACACGTTTATGACATACAACTTTGTATACAATATAGGCCTACAAAATGTATATTTGCGATATGTTCAATGCCATAAGAATACTAAAAAGAACAATGAGCTGAAGACTAAAATAAATAAATAAATAAATAAAAAAGATAGAGAAAAAGAAAGAGGAAAAGACATTAATCTATACATCAGTTACATTGAACACATTTTGTCATGTTATGTTAAAATAAGTTTCATAAGAAATGTTAGAATGTAGCTATAGGTCCAAATATGAGACGGCAAGTTTTAAAGTTGAGACACTCACACAAAGATAACACATATTTTAAAAACTTTGTTGTATAAAATGTATATTTATTTGCAACAGTTATGTTAACAGCATTAATACTATATTTCTGGTAAGAACAGCTGATGGACACGCACTGCGTTGTCATGGGAACATCCCAGGTGAAAATAATGAGGAAATTACGTTCCCTTTCGTGGTCACTCCGAGTTACGTCGGATGACGACGATTGGGGTTTCGCTTAGAAGCCTATCACCTTCGAGTATATAAAAACGAGCCAATGGCAATGAAATGCCATGGGTCTGCGGAATTTGCATAGCGTAACTCCGCCCGCCGCAGGGGGTATATAAGGAAGTCGCTGGCACAATGCAGATATGTTTTCGCTTCGGAGCCGAGAACTTCTCCACTCCTGCAAGCCAAAAATTCTGAGTTATTCTTCTCATCCCTTCGAGACGAGCCTACTCTCCGGTGTTGGTGTGACGGCGATTTCAGCGAGTGCTCACTACCCTGCTGATCTGTTCAGTGATCTGACAGATAGTGTGATTTCTCCCTGTTCGCTTCAACATCCGCGGAGTTTTTCCTCTCACAAAAAGAGCATTGCACGCGGCACGTCTTTTTAAAGATGCCTCGCCCGTGCACTTCTGGTTGTGGTGGCGATGTGTTCTTTGCTGATGGGCACGATCTCTGCTTGGCGTGTTTGGGTGTTGATCACGCTAGAGCAGCGTTCGTGGATGACTCATGTTCTCACTGCGGGAACATGACCATCTCCATGCTGCGGTCGAGACTCAATGAGCTCACCAGAGCGAGAGTCCCCCTACCCACACCCCGATCTACTGACTCCCAGAGAGCTAGTACTTCGGCTGGTGGCCGGGGTGACCTGAGGGTGACTGTGTGGGACACACCGCCGACACGTCCACGGTCCACACACCCCTCTTCAGCATCGGAACCCGCGAGTGTTCAGACGGAAGCCGCTGGTCCCTCTACGGAGGCCCCGCGGATCTCGTTTGGAGCTCCAGCAGAGGATACGATGTCCATCACTGCATCACAAGGTGGGCATGAGTCCTCGGGAAGTGAGGATTCGGCTGTGTTGCCGCCCCCGGGCGCGCCAGCATTGTCCGAGTCTGATCCCGAGCTGACTGCCATGCTTTCCCGGGCAGCCGCAGCCATTGGGCTCGAGTGGTCCCCGCCACCCGATCCAGTGCGCTCGCGGCTGGATGATTGGTTTTTGGGAGCGGCCGCTGACACTCGTCGCCGTCCAACCCCAATACCATTCTTCCCGGAAGTGCATGAGGAAGTCACGCGGTCCTGGAAGGCTCCCATGTCTTCCCGTGATCGTTCGTCGGCTTTCTCCGCCTTTCCTCCCCTCGATAAGGCTGATGCTTGTGGGTACACTGGGATTCCCCCGGTGGAACGTTCTGTCGCGATGCAGCTGTGTCCGGCAAGCGCTTCATCGCGTGGTGATCCTAAGCACCCATCCAAAGCCTGTAGATTTTCGTCTACCATGGTGGCGAAGTCTTACAGAGCGGCGGGACAGGCAGCTGCCTCATTGCATGCCATGGCCATCTTACAGGTCTACCAGGCCAAGATGCTCAGTGACATGCACGGGGGTAGGACAGATCCAGGGCTCTTTGATGAGCTGCGCGCCGCCACTGACCTCGCTCTCCGAGCGACGAAAGTGACCGCGCGCTCCCTGGGTTTGGTGATGTCCACAGCTGTGGTCCAGGAGAGACATCTCTGGCTGAACCTGGCTGATATGCGTGAGCCCGAGCGGACTCGGGCTCACGAACAGGGCCGCTATGCCACCCTCGCCGGTGCCGGTCATTCCGCCTCGCTGCCCCACCGACGGTATGACCCAGCTTCCCAGACTGTCCCGCTGGGTCGCGAGAACCATCAGGCTCGGCTACGCGATTCAGTTCGCGAGATCTCCTCCCCGCTTCAGGGGAGTCCGCTTCACTATGGTCGGTGGCAATGCCCCTGTCATGAGAGCGGAGGTCGCCACCCTACTGGCGAAGGGTGCGATCGAGATTGTCCCTCCAGCCGAAATGAAGTCCGGCTTCTACAGCCCTTACTTCATTGTACCCAAGAAGTCCGGTGGGTTACGGCCAATCCTCGACCTGCGCGTCTTGAACCGCTCCCTTCACAGGCTGCCGTTCAAGATGCTAACGGCCAAACACATCCTCCAGTGTGTGCGGCCGCAGGATTGGTTTGCAGCGATCGACCTGAAGGACGCCTACTTCCATGTCTCCATCTTACCTCGACACAGACCGTTTCTACGGTTTGCTTTCGAGGGGCAGGCATACCAGTACGCGGTTCTCCCTTTCGGGCTAGCCCTGTCTCCTCGCGTCTTTACGAAGGTCGTCGAGGCAGCCCTTGTTCCCCTCCGGGAACACGGGGTTCGCATCCTGAACTATCTCGACGACTGGCTGATCCTAGCTCACTCTCGAGACCAGGTTTGCGAACACAGGGACCTAGTGCTCCGGCACCTAGCTCGTCTGGGCCTTCGGGTCAACTGGGAGAAGAGCAAACTCTGCCCCGCGCAGAGGATCTCTTTTCTCGGTATGGAGATCGACTCGGTCGCCATGTGCGCGCAGCTTACGAGCGAGCGCGCGCAGTCACTGCTGACTTGTCTTCGTCAGTTCGAGGGCAAGAGTGCGGTTCCACTGAAACTTTTTCAGAGGCTCCTGGGGCATATGGCATCCGCAGCCGCAGTAACGCCGCTGGGATTGCTTCATATGAGACCGCTTCAGCTTTGGCTTCGCGATCGAGTCCCGAGGTGGGCATGGCAACACGGCACGCTCCAAGTCCCAGTGACTCCAGCCTGCCGTCAGACCTTCACCCCGTGGGCGAACCTCAGTTTTCTACGGGCCGGAGTGCCCTTAGAACGAGTTTCCCGGCATGTTGTTGTATCAACAGATGCCTCCAACACGGGCTGGGGCGCCATGTGCAATGGTCATGCTGCCGCGGGCTCCTGGACAGGACCCCAGCGCCTTTGGCATGTCAATTGCCTCGAGTTGCTGGCTGTACGTCTCGCCCTGCACCGCTTCCATGCGCTGCTCAGGGGTCAGCACGTACTAGTCCGATCAGACAATACCGCAACAGTAGCGTACATCAACCATCAAGGTGGTCTACGCTCCCGCCGTATGTCGCAACTCGCTCGCCACCTCCTCATATGGAGTCAGAAGCATCTGAGGTCGCTTCGAGCCATTTATATCCCGGGACACCTGAACCAGGCGGCCGACGAGCTGTCTCGAGTTCGGCCTCTCGCTGGAGAATGGCGACTCCATCCCCGGACGGTTCAGCTGATTTGGGATCAGTTCGGCGACGCACAGGTAGACCTGTTTGCCTCCCACGACTCGTCCCATTGCGACCTGTTTTATTCCCTGACCGAGGGCACGCTCGGCACGGATGCACTGGCGCACAGCTGGCCGCGGGGCCTACGCAAGTATGCGTTTCCCCCAGTGAGCCTTCTTGCGCAGACCTTGCGCAAGATCAGGGAGGACGAGGAGCAGGTCATTTTAGTTGCCCCGTATTGGCCCAACCGGACCTGGTTCTCCGAACTAGTACTCCTCGCGACAGCACCTCCCTGGCCAATTCCTCTGAGGAAGGACCTCCTTTCTCAGGGACGGGGCACCTTATGGCACCCTCGTCCCGATCTTTGGAACCTCCACGTGTGGCTCCTGGACGGGACGAGGCAGGTTTGAGTACCCTACCACCTGCGGTGGTGGCTACCATCACTTCCGCTAGAGCATCGTCCACGAGACATGCCTATGCGTTGAAGTGGAACCTCTTCGTCAACTGGTGTTCTTCTAAACATCAAGAACCCACGAAATGCCCGATCAGTGTCGTGCTTTCCTTCCTGCAAGAAGGGTTGGAGCGAAGGCTGTCTCCCTCCACCCTGAAAGTGTATGTTGCCGCCATTGCCGCACATCACGATGCAGTTGATGGTAAGTCTCTGGGAAAGCACGACCTGATCGTCAGGTTCCTGAGGGGAGCGAGGAGACTAAATCCTCCTCGTCCTCCCCTCGTTCCCTCTTGGGACCTCTCAGTGGTTCTAACTGCCCTGCAGAGTGCTCCATTTGAGCCTTTGCAATCAGTGGAGCTTAAGTTCCTGTCAATGAAGACAGCGCTCCTGGTTGCATTGGCCTCCATCAAGAGGGTAGGGGACCTGCAGGCATTTTCGGTTGACGAAGCGTGCCTGGAATTCGGGCCGGCTGACTCTCACGTGATCCTGAGACCCCGGCTTGGATATGTGCCCAAGGTTCCTACCACACCCTTTCGAGACCAGGTAGTGAACCTGCAAGCGCTGCCCTTGGAGGAGGCAGACCCAGCCTTGGCACTGCTCTGTCCAGTACGCGCCCTCCGTGCTTACGTAGACAGAACGCGGTGTTTCAGGACCTCAGACCAGCTCTTTGTCTGTCATGGTGGGAAGCTGAAGGGAAAGGCTCTCTCAAAGCAAAGGTTATCTCACTGGATAGTGGATACCATTGCTTTGGCATACCAGCAGCAAGATCGTCCGTGCCCCCTTGGTGTGAAAGCCCACTCCACTCGTAGTGTGGCTTCCTCTTGGGCTCTAGCGCATGGCGCCTCGCTAACAGACATTTGTAGAGCTGCAGGCTGGGCGACACCCAACACATTCGCGAGATTCTATAATCTCCGCGTAGAGCCAGTTTCTTCTCATGTACTCGCTTCAACCAGCCGGTGCTAGATTCTGCTCAGGTGTCTTCGCTTGCTCGCCATTCCTCTCCACGGACGGGATACGTGCGATATTCTCTCAGGTGAGTCTGATAAGCTCTGAGTTCCTCCAGCACTGGTACGTCAACGCCTGAGTTATGCCAATCTGCCATGACGCAGCTTTTGCGCTTGACTAGGTGCCTCCATGTGCATGGTTCCCCCTCTGGGCGACCCCCACATGTGTATTCCACTGTAAGTCTCCTTGTGAGCGTGTGTCTTTCCCTTGGCAAGCCACCTTGCCACCCCTGGGGTTTAAAATTCCACCTGCGGCTGGACACCCCAGTGATTCTCCATATGCATCCCTCTGGGTCATATGTGTATTCTAAGTCCCCCCCATCAATGGCTGGGCATGATTGCATATTTCTCTCTGGAGATATGCTTCCCAGTGTACCTTGGTATCCCTGTGTTAAGTAGGACTCCTTCGTTCGTGCTAGTCTCACAACAGGGAGTTCAGACTTACGCAGGGCACTGGAAGACAGCCGAGGTGGCGTGATTAGACTGGAACCCCAATCGTCGTCATCCGACGTAACTCGGAGTGACCACGAAAGGGAACGTCTCGGTTACGGATGTAACCCTCGTTCCCTGAGTGGGAACGGAGACGTTACGTCTTCCTGCCACTTCCGCTGTACCGCTGAAAAACGCCTGGGGCTAGTCTCGGCTCCTCAGCGAAGACATATCTGCATTGTGCCAGCGACTTCCTTATATACCCCCTGCGGCGGGCGGAGTTACGCTATGCAAATTCCGCAGACCCATGGCATTTCATTGCCATTGGCTCGTTTTTATATACTCGAAGGTGATAGGCTTCTAAGCGAAACCCCAATCGTCGTCATCCGACGTAACGTCTCCGTTCCCACTCAGGGAACGAGGGTTACATCCGTAACCGAGACGTTGTCTTTCGTTGCTCCCTTCATCAACATAATAGACCTTTCTCACAATAACCGGAAATACGTAATCGTTGTGGAAGCGGAGTTCCTGTCAAGCGTCAACACACCAGAAAAACATAAACGCGGGCAAGTTTAAAATGGATCAAAGAGTCTACACAACTTCATTAACGGATTTGCCAAATATTACATTTGCTGATGTGACGACTCGTAGAGGAAAACTCCATCACCAAAAAGAAAAAACGAAATAAAGGGTAAAAAAATTTCCGCACGGAATTTGTCCATAAACTTATCAAGGTAAGTAGAGAGCGAGGCTAACTGTTACTGAACTGTTAATTAAAATGACACATCATTAGCGTGTCAATAGCTCTTGCTAGTTGCTTGCGCCATTTTTTATGTTGCTTTGACTGCGGAGGAAGTAGATTACCACGACGATTGCGTATTTCCGGTCACAAATACGGAAGTTGTGAGAAAGGTCTATGGCACACAAGTGCCCCGCTCCCTCCAAAGTGCCCAATTCAAGGGCTCTGCCGTCTGCCCTTTTAAGAGAGTAGGGCATAGGTAAAGCCAGAGCCCGCGTCTCTCTGGTAAAGTTCGCGAGCCGTCCGTCCGTCACTTATTGGGTTCCCCGGAAACATTTCCGTTGTGTTCTGTCCTATTTGAAGCGCGTTTTTGTATTTGGTTGTGTTGTGAACTTTTGCAGAGCGTTTCTGTATTTCGTTGTGTTGTGAGTATTTGGAGCACACATGTGTTGTGAAACTGATGAAGATGTTTTCTTAATTTGCGGGTGTTTTTTCTATTTGCATGTGTTTTCTTCAGTTGCAGCGCGTTGAGCTCTCTCGGCCACCGTATGAATGAGCCCTTCTCTGATCACTGCGATTGCCTCTATAATCCTGTACAGTAAAATAAATAAGAGGGATTCGGGTCGGAATCTGAGACTGGGCGTGACGTCATGCGCGTTCACGGCACGCTCATATGTCTGGCAGTGTATGCGCCGACGCCGCCATTCTCCATAGAAAATGGATTCTAAGAGACCGGCTTGTAGTTCATTTCAAACACCAACGCAAACTCCACGTAAGATAAAAAAAGAGAACTTTTGTCTAGTGCAACCAAAAGGTCCAAATTGGAGTCAGACAGGCGTCGGGGTAAGACGAGAGTAAACATAGGGAAGGCTTTCAACAAATGGAGAGATCTCCGGTCTGCTCTAGGGCTCAAACGGGATCCTCAGTTGGCTTTTTTCTTGATAAAAAGGTAAGATATATCCCATTCTCTAATGTCTGATACGGCCAATAATGACAATAAATGACGATCCATAAAATGTGTAATGCTTTAGCGTAAGCTAAATGTACAATCGGAATAGGTTTTACTAACTTACCATTGTCAGTGATCAGGTTCAGAATGATTGTGATTTAAAATGCTGATATATAAGTTAGATACTTTTGAGCAAATTACTGCTTAATTACGATGTATTGCTATTGGAATATGCTACTTAGCTGATCAATAAAACAGGCTAAACCCCCGCAAATCTTCGGCGGATTAGCCTGTTTGGCTTTTATGGTAACGTCATAGTGCCACTTGATTGTTTATTACCTTGAGACATTTGGGTGTACTTTGTTGACCGACTGTGTATGGTATGGTATCATGATTACTATTTTGAGCTTTTACAAAGTAATAACTTATATTGTTCATGAACGTGTTTCCATAATAATAGTCATAAGTGGATACAGTAAACACATAACACAGTTCAACATGGAGATAGATGGGAATAAAAAACGAAGTTTTCTACTACCCCCATTTTTCCCTCACACATAAGTCTGTTATTTACTCAATTGCCTTTCCTTTCACATATTTTAAATTACTTGCAGATTTAAAACTTTATTACCTCTGAAGACATTATGATTGTAAACAAAAGATTTGTGCGGCTGATGCTCCTTGGGTTATGACCAGCTCGTGCTCGTTCAAGCGTGCGTGTGCGTGTGGTCCATGAGCGTGCACACCTCTGGTTGCAGTTTCGCTTGCCGCCAGAGGGGGCGTAGTTCTGCGAAAACTCAAACTCTTGCACAATGCACCTTTAAGATTTATACAAAATGTTGTCTTAATTTGTAATATAAATAATATGTGAGGATTATTAGATTTAATTTGATGGAATTTTACACTGTGAAAATGATAATAGTCTATAAGGTCAATTGTGTTTTCAGTGACGGCAGAAATGGAAGAGGTAAATTAATATAGAGGAAGGCAATGATCAAACTGCTGATTACAGGAAGTACTCATAAAATATTAGCATATTACTTGAGTTTTGTATGAAGTGCTTGTGTAACTTGAAACAGGAGAGAGGCTGTTTACTGATGGATCAAATGATGGTTCGTGTGACTGGGCTTGAATGGGGATGTTTTTGTACTGGGATTTTAGTGGAATTAATAAACATACCTGTAACGCCACCAGCTGGAGTGCCCTTGAGAGCCACCAGAGGGCACTCCACATCAGACTATTGTCATTCCCTCACCGACTCCATTCCCTATAATCATTTACCCAGAATAATCAGCCATGAACACATTCACTTGATCTTGTTCACTCACTCTATAATAGCCTGGTTTTCACATTAATTCTCCCTGGTTTCATGTCTCTTGTCTGATCTGTGGATTACTCTTTTGCCCGTGTTCCCTGCCTTGTTGTGTTTGTTTGTATGGGCTGCCTGCCTGTTTGACCTTGCCTGTACTCTGGATTACGGTTTTGGATTACCCTGTTCAATAAATACTGCATTTGGATCCTCAACCTTCTTGTCTCGGAGCAGTTCGTGACAATACCTGTATCACATGTTCTCAGTGGGACACACACCTGTTTGTCAGGAGTTATATAGCGCTTGTACTGAATGTGTTTATATTTGTTTTGTTGGATAATGGTTTGAATCTTATACTGTGGACAGTGAGAAGAACTGATTATGGGATACGTGAGGGTCTTTATGCACTGATTTCAGTGTTTCAAGTACTTTAATATGAGATACTGCCACTCTCAGAAAAAAAGGTACAAAAGCTGGGACAGTACCATTCAAAAGGGTTCTAATATGTACCTTTACACACACAAATCTCACAGAGTAAACCAAATAACACTGATTAGCTCTCTCAGGGGTTTAGTTACAGTCTCTGCCGATCTTCTTCCAGATTAAAGCTCTTCAAGATGTTTTGTGACGTTTCTGGTCGATGCTCACAGAAGCTTCTGGAAGTTTCCCGTCAATAATGTGCTGAAGAAGAAAAAAGACACACACACACAAACACTGATGATAGCACACTCACCGCCTGATGAGTGGAGATAAAAGCATTAATAGAAACACCTGACACTGCAAACTTACAACTTGTCACAACATCATTTAACCCAAACACATCATATTGGTGGATTCACTCTAATATCATGCTATCTCTGAGACCTGGCCGTCAAGTACTTTTATTGTCTCTCTAAATAAATTATAGACCCATCCCCTACGGAATTTTTGTTTTGTTTTTCCTGTCCAAAACATATTTTAAATATATTGTAAATGTATGTTGTAAACAGTGTTCGGTTAAATATATTTTGTTTCAACCTTCATATACCAAAATATATTGCAAAATGTGTTTCAAATGCAAGAAAATACATTTCCAATCGTACAGTATAGCCTACATTTAGACAAAATGCAAATGTCGATGGAACAGCATAGTAGCGATTAAAAACTATATATTTTCTATCCATCATTTAAAATGTGTTAGATTCATTTTTAACCCTTACAGGGAAAAAAAACACACATTAACCCTCAATCGGTTCTTGGGGTCTATATGACCCCAATCGACTTTTCCTTGATTAAAAAAAAGGGTTCCCTTCATCTGAGTGGAATAATATTTTGTGACTTTTCCTAAATAATCTATCTATACACACACAAAAAAACTGGGCTTGATTCGGTTGTTCTGAAGGTATGTAAAAAATTTTTTTACACTTCTGGTCTTCGGGGTCAATATGACCCCACATTGAAATGAATGGGAAATGTGAAAAAAACGCAATATTTTTTCTTCATTTGTCAAAAACAATCTATAAATCCAGCATAAATCTGAAAATTTTCACACAGAAATGAAGGCCTACTACTAGAGCATATATGTGATGTAGAAAAGACATGCTCACTCACACACACACAAAAACACACACAAACAAACACACACATGTCTGTGTGTACTGCCACAGCATTTTTATAGAACTGGCAAAGGAAATCAGTCACAAATGCAGAACAAAGATATAAAAGGGTAAGACCTAATTCATGCACACAAACACACAGGCACACTCTCACACACACACACACACACACATACACACACACACACACACACACACACACACATACATACATACATACATACGCACACATGCATTCTCACTCTCTCTCACACAGACACACACACACACACACACACACACACACACACTCACTCACTCACACACACAAACACAGACATATGCACACACTCTCTCTCTCTCTCTCTCTCTCTCTCTCTCTCTCACACACACACACACAGACACACACACAGGTGTGACTGTCACAGAGAGAATTTGTATCCAATTTGGCTAATGAAGCCAAATGCAGAACACGTGTGAGTGAGACCTAATGCATCCACATGCACACTCACATGCAGAGAGACCAAGAGAGAGATGAAACGGAGATAAAAGACAACTGACCTTTTCCACTGTAAAAAGTTTACGTCTAGATGTAAGAGCTAGACCTGTGTTTTGAAAACAAAGGAATTGTTCCCACGCAAAGGCTATAAAAGAGGGTCTTTGGTGTCCTGCACACAGTTCATTCTGTGCTGGCAGTATGACAAAGCGCTACACTCTCCACGAGACACTGGACTGCTTGCTGGATTCCAGCGAAACTGAAGATGCCCTGGAAGACTCTGAGCCAGAAGACTCTGAGCCAGAAGACCCTGAGCCCCCTGAAGACAACACAGGGTTGGAAGATTACCAGGAATCAGATGATGACTGTGAGGAGGGAGATGCAGATCAAACCTTCACTTCTAAAAATGGGCAAATAACCTGGTCTACTACCCCACCTTCCCAGGGGCCAGGGAGAGCTTCAGCAGCACGTGTGACAAAGCTGACACCCGGACCGACAAGGTACGCATGTTCTCGTGTAGAGGACATAAAGTCATCTTTTTTATTGTTTTTTCCACCAAGCATCCAAAGCATCTTGGTGGAGATGACAAATTTGGAAGGCAAGCGAGTATATGATGCTGACTGGAGGGACGTCGACTGGACTGATATTGAGGCATTCATTGGTCTGCTTATTCTTGCCGGAGTTTTTCGTTCTAACAATGAGGCCCTGTCCAGTTTGTGGGAGGCTGAAACTGGGCGTGCAATTTTTTGTGCGGTAATGACTCTGAAAAGGTTTCAAACTTTATCAAGAGTCATCCGATTTGATGACAGGGCAACAAGACCTGCTCGCCGAGAAACTGACAAGCTGGCACCAATTCGGGACCTGTGGGATTTATGGGTTGAGCGTCTCCCAATAATGTTCATCCCCGGGTCAGACGTAACAGTGGATGAGTGCCTGATGCCATTTCGAGGTAGATGCTCATTCAAGCAATACATGCCTAGTAAGCCGGCGAAATATGGATTGAAAATCTGGGCAGCGTGTGATGCCAGAACGAGTTATGCATGGAACATGCAAGTTTACACCGGCAAACCTCGAGGTGGCCAGCCAGAAAGAAACCAGGGCATGCGTGTGGTCCTTGATTTGACCACTGGTCTCCAGGGACACACAGTGACGTGTGACAATTTCTTCACTTCCTATGCCCTTGGCCAGGAGCTCCTGAGAAGGAAGTTGACCATGGTGGGCACAGTTCGAAAAAACAAACCAGAACTCCCACCTGCTCTACTGACCACAAGAGACCGAGCTGTGTTTTCTTCTCTTTTTGCGTTCAATGAAACACACACTATTGTTTCATACTGCCCCAAAAGGCATAAAAATGTGCTGCTCATGAGCACATGTCACAAGGCTGACAAAATCAGTGACAGGGAGGACAAGAAACCAGAGGTCATCTTGGACTACAATCGCTGCAAAGGCGGAGTTGACAACCTTGACAAGGTATTTACAAATTTTATTATTTGATGCATTGTTTTGCGAATTTTCAAAGTTGCTGAGTTAGTAATTGGTATTTCTTTTGCTAGCAGATATACTAATTTGTTTGTGTGTGTGTTTGAAATATTGCAGATGGTTTCAAGCTACAGCTGCAAGCGAAAGACTAATCGATGGCCAATGGTTGTCTTCTCCACAATCCTCGATGTTTCGGCCATAAATGCCTTTGTGGTGTGGAGAGAAGTCAATCCATCATGGGAGAGAGGAAAGTGTATGAAAAGGAGGCTCTTTCTAGAGCAGCTGGGAAAAGCTCTGGTGTCCCCTCAGATGGAGCGACGACAACACGTGCCTCGTACACCAGCCTCTGCAGCGATTCTGAAGAGACAACAACAGCATTCGTCCAACGAGCCAGGGCCCTCCACTGATCCACCCCCAAAAAGAAAACGGTGTCAGGTTTGTCCACGGGCAAAGGACACCAAAACTGACAAGCAGTGCACAAACTGCAAAAGAGCCATTTGTGCTGCTCACACAGTGTTCCTGTGCCAGATGTGCGTGGACTGATTATTGTTTTACAATTTGTTTTACATATTTTTTGTAGCTTGTTATTGCTTTTTTGTTCAGTGTTCAGAATGTTATTGAATTTTTTTTTATTGTTATTAGATGTTCACTCATATTGCTTTTGTTTACATATTATTTATTCATTTCTTTTGCATTCTAAAGTTAATTATTTATTTTTACACTTTGTTCATTAAAATATGTTCAACAATATGCAACTAAAATCTGACTCCAAGTCTTGTCCTTTAGGTGTGTCTTGGGTGGCCTTTAGGTGGCATTTTTCTGTCAAATCTCTGTGGCATTTTGTAAAAACAGACATTTCAAAATGCATCAAAACTACAAAAATTCTACTATTTTAAAAAATAATTATTTTAAATGTCCTTTCTTATGTTTATATATATATAAATTCACAAAATGTATTTCAAAAGTTGTAATACAAGCAGTTGGCCACATGCAGTAAAATGAATGGCTCTCTATTGCCTCTGCTGGTCAAAACTATTTCTTTCTTAAACTGCAAAGAATTTAGGTTTATCTCTAACCAGTAGATGGCGTACTTCTACACATAACACCTAGATCAATATCCAGAAACAATTTAAATTAAATTTAGATCATCATTTAAGTGATTTTTTCATAAAAAATTAATATTTCATATGCACGCTTATGGTGTAGTTGAGGAATTGTGTGGTAAATAGGTACAAAAGTACTTCATATCTCCCAAAACACAGCATTAATGAATAGATGAGAAGTAAACAAAAAAAACCATATATTATTTGTATAATTAAAAATGTATATTTTTTGTATAATTTCTCTATCAATTGTTGGGGTCATATTGACCCCAAAGACCAGATTTGTAAACAGGAAACGAAGACCTTATTAGCACTAGGTAACTTTTCAACCTTCATAATATATTTCTAAGACTCTTGTGATGGTACATCGACTTACAATAGGTTGAATGACATGTCTGCCATAGCCTGACGGGGTTTGTATCGTTTTTAATCATACTTTTAAACTTCGGGGTTCGGGTAGTAACCCCCGCGCACACAAAAGAACTACAAAATTCGACTGCTTTACGGCATAGGCTACCTCACTTCCCCCAACACGTCCTCACATGCTGTTGGACTTGTAAGTATATTGCTTATATTGTATATCACTCGGACAAGCTTTCACTCGTTGGTGTGAGCTAAAAAGCACCTGGCGTTCTTGTTGATGGATTAGTAACTTAGACATCTTCGGAGGCTAGCTGTGCTTGTTCGATGTCCGACGATTTGTAACGCGTTGTGTTTATTCCCCAATCGAACTCGTGTAACTGTCTGTCACACGTTCTACCGTCCACAGCATTACTTGATAGACAAAAATAGGACAAGAATGAGCATCAAATAGAAACAACCAGCTTACGGGGTGTTCGAGGCACACATACAATACAGACTGCCGACAGTTAAACAGGGCGCGCGCAGCTCTTAAAGGGGCCACACCTTATTTCCACTCGTTACAGCTTCTATCCGACTGAACGGGGACCGGTATACAGGGGGGAGGGGATCAGGATCAGTGAGTGAAGAGACTGCTCTGCGTGAGTGGTATTTACGACAGTAACGTTAAATACAAGTAGTCCACAGCTACTCTAGGGGTCGTTGTTTGACCAAAACGGAAATCTTACCTAGTGGGGCTTTAATTTCCGTTGTTTTCCACATTATCCACTTTTGTTCACTTCTTCCCAAAAAATAGAGAGAGATTGATCACGGCAGTCAGAAGAGAAAGAAAAGTCAAAATTACTCGAAAACAGCCTTATTAGAATCACCCTCACAAATGCTATAGTTTTATTACTTGTATTAAATAAAATAAAATAAAAACTTTTAATATAACAATTATAGCGTTTAAATGTAAATCAAATAAAAAATAAATGTAAATATAAAAAAATGGCTAGATTTACAATGTTAAAGGGCACCTATTATGCAAAATTCACTTTTCCATGGTGTTTGAACATAAATGTGTGTTGGCAGTGTGTGTACTCAACCACCCTATAATGATAATAATCCACCCAGTGTTTTTTTTATTCCCCATAAATCATAAGCAGTGTCTCAGAACAAGCGTTTGCAGATTCGGGGCAATGTGATGTCACTTTGCACAGGCCCCGCCCACAACTGTTGATGGACACTGTCGTATTAGCATAACCCCGCCCTGAGTGAGCTAAACTACAGTCCAACATTGTTTCGACGCTTGAGCAGCTGTAAACAAGAATTTCTCCAAAGTGATTGAAGTGTTTTGTTATAAGATGTAAGAATGAAGATAGCAGTCGTCATTTACTCTCGACATCTGAGCCGCTGAAGACGCAGTGGATTAAGTTACTTTAGTTTTTGAAGGGAATGCACCCCCCAATCTACCTAAATGAGTTCATGTTTGAGCGAATCATTTTACACCATACTGCTTTATGAACGAGGGTCCGTACAAAGCAGTCTTGCTAAAAAGTTGTTACTCGAGGATGGATCTGTACTAACTGTCGTGATCCAGCTTTCAGTCTCCGGATCGATAGGCCTAAACGACTGATCACGGCAGAAATTAAAGTGAGAGCGCGCACTTTATTTTCTGTTTTGATATTATCATTCAGTGAGATGAGATTGTCCTGACACTGACTGCGAGCTCGTGAGGCTCCGCCCCCTGTGCCGGCAGCAGCAGCTCATTTGCATTTAAAGGGATACACACTAAAACGGAGCGTTTTTCTCAGCCCCAAAAAGTGACAATTTAAACATGCTTTAAAAAAATGATCTGTGGGGTATTTTGAGCTAAAACTTCCCATACACACTCTGGGGACATCAGAGACTTATTTTACATCTTGTGAAAAGGGGCATAATAGGAGCCCTTTAATAACTGCGTCATCATTTGCTCGCACTGCGCACGCGCCTCATTTTGCTGTAACGGTCAACCATTAAAGTTACCCGCTGGAGTTCTAGGGGGAAAGCAAGTAAGAGCTATACATTTCGTTTTAGTCATCATTTATCATATGTTAATTGGCACTTTAGATGTATAGTGTGCTGTATTTGTAAGGTTTTGTAACTTTATTTTTCAATTTAATGCCCTGTTTAGTTCATTTGCTCACAATCTCCTGTAACAGGGCCGTGCAGAGACCTTTGGAGGGGCAGGTGCTCAAAGTATAAAAGGGGCCGATACAAAATATCAATACGGATGATTCTGTATCGATACGGCAGCAAATGCTGTGATGCGGTTTTGAAAAAGCAGAACAGAAAAGACAATTTTAAGTTTAAAAGTTAAAAAATAATTTATGTGCACCTGTTAAGAGTGGCGGACAAAACACACCTTGGAGAAACTCAACAGCAGTGCAGAATATGAAGACAATGCAGAAAAGCAGAGCGCATGTGGCGGAAGACAAAACTTGTAGTCCATTATAACATCTACAAAGACAGCCTTCATGCTTTCAATGTGGAACTAGGCAAAGCTAGACAGACTTTCTTCTCAAATATTATAAACAGAAACATAAACAACACACACACTCTTTTTGTTACTGCAGAGAGACTGACAAAGTCTGACTCAAGGCTCAATTCTTGCTCCAAATGAGCCAAATAATGAAAAAGAACCAGTTACACAGCTATGCAGATGACACCCAGATCTATCGCCTAACGATTACAGCCCCATTGACTCCCTGTGCCAATGCATTAATGAAGTGAACAGTTGGATGTGCCGAACCCAAGACATGGGGAGTCTGCTTTTAGCTACTATGCCAGCCGCAGCTGGAGCCAGCTTCCAGAAGAGATCAGATGTGCTCCTACAGGAGTCACATTCAAATCCAGACTCAAAACACTTCTGTGCATTTACTGAATGAGCACTGTGTCACTGTGCGTCCGACTGATTACACTGGATTTCATTTCTGCGTACAGGCCAAAAGTTTGGACACATTACTATTTTTAATGTTTTTGAAAGAAGTTTCTTCTGCTCATCAAGCCTGCATTTATTTGATCAAACATACAGAAAAAAATGTAATATTGTGATATATTATTACAATTTAAAATAATTGGTTTTCAATTTATTATACTTTAAATTATCATTTATTTTCTGTGATGCAAAGCTGAATTGTCAGCATCATTACTCCAGTCTATCACATGATCCTTTAGAAATCATTCTAATATTCTGATTTATTATGAGTGTTGGACACAGTTCTGCTGCCTAATATATTTGATGAATAAAAGGTTAAAAAGAACTGCATTTATTCAAAATAAAGAAATATTTTCTAATAATATAAATCTTCTTTACTATCACTTTTTATCAATTTAACTCATCCTTGCTGAATAAAAGTATTGATTTATTTCAAAAAAAGAAAGAAAGAAATTACTGACCAGTAGTGTATATTGCTGTTACAGAAGATTTCTATTTTTAAAACATTTGCTTCTTTTTTTTTTTTCTTATTCATCAAAGTATCCTAAAAAAGTATCACAGGTTATGAAAAAAATATTAAGCAGCAGAACTGTTTCCAACTTTGATAATGAATCAGAATATTAGAATGATTTCTAAAGGATCATGTGATAGACTGGAGTAATGATGCTGAACATTCAGCTTTGCATCACAGAAAATAAATGATAATTTAAAGTATAATAAATTGAAAACCAATTATTTTAAATTGTAATAATATATCACCTATATTTAAAAAAAAATCTGTATTTTTGATCAAATAAATGCAGGCTTGATGAGCAGAAGAAACTTCTTTTAAAAACATTAAAAATAGTAATGTGTCCAAACTTTTGGCCTGTACTGTAAATTGCAGTGTTAGTGTTTCTTTGCATAGGCCTATATGATTTTTTTTCAACACATGATCAGAAATACATTACAATAAAATACTAACTAACTAAAATACTAATACAACTTAAGAATTACATAAAATTCAATAACCAATTATTTGGAGCAAACTGTCATCACTCAAATGTGTGTAAGAGAGCTCTTGAGTGTGTGTTGATTTTGCTCTTCGCTAAGAACAAATCCAAGATAATAAAACAGTGAATGTCAGAATCTTCGTAAAAAGTGCTTAAGTGGGGTTTAAGAACACATTTCTTCATAAGAACGGTTGGTAAATGAGGACCAATTTTATTTATTTTTCACTATATTTATACATTTATTGTTTATGCATGAATAATAAAACAAACACTTGTGTGTTAAACTGCAAGCATAAGGTTAGGAGGAAAACTACATACTAAAAACTCCTGGGTCAAAAATAAAATGGGTTGAAGAAATAACCCAGGAGTTTTTAGTGTGTATATATAGAAATAAATGATATAAATGAAAAGAGCCTTAAGATAAATAAGGTTTTGAGATGCAAATTATCTTCACATTCATTTAAAATTGCCCTGTGACATCCATCCTATGACGTGACTGAAGACAGAAAGATAAAGGAACAAGAGAAAAAGCTAATATGACGGTGTTTAAGACAGAAAAAGACATTTCCACAATGAAATACATTATGCATATTTCATGTACATTAAATGATATTACATTAGGGACGTCTCTACAATTATTAAAAAACTATTCTTGACACACTTGAGTTTTCACAATTCCTAATTAATTAAAGAGTTTCAAGCTCTTAACCAGCGAGATTCTAATATATAGCCTTTTGAAATTAAGATGTCAAAATCGAACGTTTTAGGAAAAAACCTCTGGCGCCTAAAGGGTTAATGATTTCAGACAGAACCTTTATCGTACGTATTTTGGTAGCCCTGTTTGTGCTATATAGAGTGATTTTACACCTTTGCCATTAACATGTTTATAAATAACTGAAAAAAGCACAAATTTCAAGGCATGTCAGAACATCTCAAGGCCTCCAAAAACACCTTGGTCCCCAGAGGGTTAACGTTACTGTCGTAAATACCACTCACGCAGAGCAGTCTCTTCACTCACTGATCCTGATCCCCTCCCCCCTGTATACCGTCCCCGTTCAGTCGGATAGAAGCTGTAACGAGTGGAAATAAGGTGTGGCCCCTTTAAGAGCTGCGCGCGCCCTGTTTATTTAACTTTCGGCAGTCTGTATTGTATGTGCGCCTCGAACACCCCGTAAGCGGGTTGTTTCTGTTTGACGCTCATTCTTGTCCTATTTTTGTCTATCAAGTAATGCTGTGGACGGTAGAACGTGTGACAGACAGTTACACGAGTTCGATTGGGGAATAAACACAACGCGTTACAAATCGTCGGACATCGAACAAGCACAGCTAGCCTCCGAAGATGTCTAAGTTACTAATCCATCAACAAGAACGCCAGGTGCTTGTCCGAGTGATATACAATATAAGCAATATACTTACAAGTCCAACAGCATGTGAGGACGTGTTGGTGGAAGTGAGGTAGCCTATGCCGTAAAGCAGGCGAATTTTGTAGTTCTTTTTGTGCGCGGGGGTTACTACCCGAACCCCGAAGTTTAAAAGTACGATTAAAAACTATACAAACCCCGTCAGGCTTTGGCAGACGTGTCATTCAACCTATTTTAAGTCGATGTACCATCACAAGGGTTTTGGAAATATATTATGAAGGTTGAAAAGTTACTTAGTGTTACTTTAAAAAGAGATTTCTGTAAAATAAAATATCTCCCTTTGCTTTGAACTTTGCAGAAGTTGTTTATGCTCAAACAGCAGCATTACACAGAAAAGTGAAATCATAATCAACCACCCCTTTAATATTTGGCAAGTGTCTGTGCTGCTGCTGTGTGTGTGTGTGTGTGTGTGTGATAAGCAGAGTGTACGTGCGTTGTGGACCCGCCAATAGGCGCTCTTTAAACAAAAATTATTGCATCATTGACTTTAGACCAGGTTTCATTTGGTCAATGGCTCAGTCTATTTCAGTTCCTCAAAATAGCAACGGTCCAACAATGCGCCTGAACACACACCTGGTTCTCAGACCAGCAGCCCATGGGCGAACAGATCGGTGCAAATGAAAACTGCGTCGGGCTGAAACTAGCAAAACACACTTATTGCGTCGCTCCTGGCGCTGCATTGCTCAGTATGATAGGGTCCTGTGTGTGTGTGTGTGTGTGTGTGTGTGTGTGCCCTTGTTTATATTACATTGTGGGGACCAAATGTCCCCATAAGAATAGTAAAACCTGAGATCACCTACATTGTGGGGACCAGCCAGCGGTCCCCACTTTTCAAAAGGCTTATAAATCACACAGGATAAGTTGTTTTGAGAAAGTAAAAATGCAGAATGTTTCCTGTGATGGGTAGGTTTAGGGGTAGGGTTAGTGTAAGGGGACAGAATATACAGTTTGTACGGTATAAAAACCATTACGTCTATGGAGAGTCCCCACAAAGATAGCGAACCAGACATGTGTGTGTGTGTGTGTGTGTGTGTGTGTCTGTGTGAGTGAGTGTGTGTGAATGAGTGTATGTGTGTGTGTGTATGTGAGTGTGTGTGCATGTCTGTGTGAGTGTTTCTCTGTGTGTGTGTGTGTGTGTGTGTGTGTGTGTGTGTGTGTGTGTGTGTGTGTGTGTGTGAATGAGTGAATGAGTGTGTGTTTACTCTTCATGTCACTTTCAGTTTCATTTAGCCTATGTAAAACGAGATATTTGTCTTACCTTATATGATGAAACCACTTCACTGATGGGTCTGACTTTGTGATTGTCGTGTTGTTGTGAAGTAACACACACTAAACACACAGGCTGTTTGTCCTCCAGACAGAAGAGTTTGAGTTTCTCACTGTGTAAACTGCAGATCTCCTCAGATCCTGATGAACGCGTCTCATTTATCTCCTTCTGGATCGACTCACACAAGTTTTTTAACACCAGATTAACTGGAGGATTGTCTTTTGAGGATCTTCTCCTGCAGACAGGACACTCCTGAGTTTTCTTGGTTCTCCAGAACTGTTGAAGACACTCTTTACAGACACTGTGACTACATGATAAAACAACAGGCGCCTTGAAGATTTCACAGCACACGGGACAAGAAAGCTCTTCAGCAGAGACATTTAGTGAAGCCATTTTCACCGTTTGAGCTCCAGCAACACAAACTTTACTTTCACTTTCTGAACGACGGGTTTAAAAACTAGATGTACCGCATGGCGGTACAAAATATGACCGCAGCTCAGGCCTGCACTGGCTTTCCACAAAAATAAATGACGTGGAGCAATTTGGCTGTATTGCGTGTTTATGTATATACAAAGTCACATTACAAACAAACCATAGTTCAAAATAACAGCATTTATCTAAAATAGAAAACTTTTTTAACATTATACACTAGGCTTACAGTTCAAAAGTTTGGGGTTAGTAAGATTATTTTTTGGGAAAAAAAATAAAGAAAGTAATTGCCTACTTTTATTCAGCAAGGATGCATTACATTAATCAAAAGTGACAGTTAAGATAATGTTACAAAAGCTTTCTATGTACTTTCTAAAAGCTTTAAAACATTAATAATAATCAGAAATGTTTTTTGAGCATATTATTCCCTCAGGTAGATTACATGTTTTCTTGCGTGGCTGGATGTTAGACTCATGAACAATAATCACGTTTTTTGCATTCGCCAAAATTGATTAGCCGAAATCAAAACGTGGACAGTGAAAGGAAAGTAGCCTACCGTTAGCGCGAGACGAGTCCGGCTTGAAGCGGAAGCGACCAGACGGCAGAGGATATGTTCGCAAATCAAACAATGATTTGTCTCAAAACAGTGATTAAAAAAAGCTGTGATTGGACGATGACAGGTGTCGGTGATCATTCTCAAGTGTCGTGGTCAGCACTGCTGCTGTTGCTGTTGTATCAGTCAGTGGTTTATCAGCTTGTCAAAAAAACGGGACACGGGAGGTCACGCACGGGACAAATAAATTAGGCCCAAAATACGGGACGTCCCGCCTAATTCGGGACAGTTGGCAACCTTAGTGACAGTATCATCCTAAACCAGCAACCCTTCGCTCAACACCACCATCTAAGCCGATGAGTGTACAGTCACTAAATGTGCACATAAATGAATTTATTTTATACCCCCCCATGGATGAAATTCTACGAAACTTAGCATACCCCCAGAGGATGTCAAGTTAATCATACACATGAAATATGGTGCAGTTCTGAACATCTCAACTGAAGATAGGGGCGATTAAAGCAGAATAATATTGCATTTTCATTTTTTATGGGAGGGGCGCAAATCACAAATGAGTGATTATGGGCTAGGTTGATGTGGGCCCTTAAGAGCAACATACCATAAAAATTTCTTCATCCTCGGTGCCACGGTTCAGGTAGTTATTTAGGAAAAACTGCATTTTTTGGGTTTGGGGGGGCCCAGCGCGGGGGGGAGTGGCCCCCGGGGACCAAACGAAATTTTTCCGTAAAAGTCTAGTGGGGCTACATGCCCACCAAATTTCATGTTCCCTGGTGTTTCGGTGTCCCTGGTATCGTTGACGAAAAATTCAGTAGATGACAAAAAAATAAAAAAATAAATAAATTTGACAATCCCTATATGACCGCTTTCGCTAGCTACGCTAGCGGCGGTCATAATGAATCACCTTGAGAATCACAGCGATCTGCTGTCTGTTAAGAAACAAATGTCTCACAAATCCTTCTTGAAAGTGTTTGTCTTCATTCTCCACTGATCGCTGCTTCTTTATTGCTTTTGTCGAGAGAGAAGAGAGTCAGCATGACAGAAAAGAGAAATAATAAGTCAGTCTCTTCCTGGTCAGTGTTGTAAGAGGGTGGAGTTTATGATCACCTGTGGTTCAAAGAACAACATCAGGATTTCTTCAGGTTCAATTTTAACAAAACTTCCATTAAAACTTTCTCAGGTATAATGCTATATATTAAAACCTTGAATCAAACACTAAAGAACAATGAAAAACACAAATATTGGCAATAAAAAAAATACACTTTATTTGTGTGTTTTTTTTTATTGCTCTTTATTTTTTGATAGATTGTTTGTTCAAGTATCCAATTGTAGTGGACATTGTCTTGAACCACAAAGAAACTTCCGACACCACTGGCTTCGGTGGACCACGTCTGCAGTTTACCCAGCAAACACAGAACGTTGGCGCAACGTAGCCAACCTTCTAACAACGTTTTAACAACATGGCCAAAAGGATGCTATAACTACGTTGTGTAGTGAAGGTTGTTACAGCGTTGTCACAATGTTGACATTAAACCACGTTCAGGGCCATTGCTTAAGGTTGTGCCTAGGGTGTCTGGACGACCACTGGACTACATAATGTACTCGTCACAGCCCTGAAGCGCGAAAATCAGCCTTTTAAATCCCAACCACCTGTTGGGCTCATTGTGTTCTCATTCATCATCGAGCAAGGAATCGCATAATTCAATAATCAGCCAAAGTCCACATATCCACGTATATTTTCAAATACGCCGCACTTTCGCCGCATAAATTGCTGATTTCCGCGCGCAAAATATGCGGGGCTTGCATGATTTCATAATACCCACATTTTCGTTGCAAAAAAGTCACATATATCTTAGCAGAAAGTTGAAAAATTTTGCTTTTAGTTCACACAAGAGCAGCCATTTTCCCCTGTTGCCATGGGAACGTTATTACAGTTGTAAGTATATTGTAGTATGTAAATTTACGTTACAGTAAGAGATTGCACTTTGTGCATTGGAAACACTTATTTTAACAGAAGAACCTCTGTAAAACAGGAAGCACACATTTTATTTTTTTATTTTTTATTTATTCATTTTTACATAAGTTGTAACATATTACTATTGTAAAGCTACAGAACTTGTTTGACTCATCAATGTTTTGTAAGTTTGAGCCATGTGTTTATAAGGTCTGAAATAAAACAAGATGAGAACTTAAATATTCCCAGCACTTTATGTGATGTAGTATGCTTGCTTAACATAGGAAGTAATAAGAAATGACTCTTTACATTAAGTTAGTAGCCTAGTGAGAACAGGGTTTTGGGGGAATCACTTTTTTTTCTCTTTTTCATCAAACCGCAGTTTTTGCAAGTTCCCGCGATTTTTGCAAGTTCCCGCAATTTCATAGCATAAAATTGCATAAATGAAAAAAGATGGCGCCGGTGTGTGTGGCAGGCCGTCTGTTTCTGTGTCAGTATATGTGTGTTTTGTTGCTTTTACTACTGCTTTTAACTCCAAACATCTCAACTTTGCTGACATACAATCACCAAACCCTTCTAAACATTCAAGAAATCTTCAAAGAGCTGTCTAGTCCCGACTGGAGCAATTCACGCTCGTATCCCCCTTCCGTGTTGTCGTCTGTTCCGGCTTTTCTACTTCGACAGCCCAGTGCTACACAACGACGAAAACGCAGCAGAAGACGAGGAAAGCGCGGGGGTATTTTAGTTTCTCTAAAGTCCCGCCTGGCTGATTGGTTCGGCTGCATGTGCGGGCATTTGAACGAAACTTTGAGTGTTCTATATCCCCCTGGGGTCGGCGGTATCGCCGGCGATACCAGCTTGCTTTTTTTTATCAGTGTAAAAGAGACTCATAAATACTCTGTTGACTTTGATTTTCCATAGGAGTTTCATACATCAATCGATCCTGTTAAGTGTGTATTATTTTTGTGTATACTCACAATAAAAACAAAGTGTTGTGCTTTTTGCCAAATAAAGAAAAATAAACACGAAGCCAGTTCTGCTTTCTCTCTGTCAGTGAAGTCAATTCTGAAACGCGTCTGAAAATGAACCATAACTCAGCGAATACTCAGTCAAAAAGGCATACAGACACACAAGCATGAAGCTTGAATTCTCTTCTTTTGAATGAAGTAATTTATATAAAAAAACAAATATTCTCAGTTTATGTAATCTGTATGAAAAGAGAGAGATGTCAGTCGTTCTCATCTCAGCTCATTATTTTTAATTTGACCCCGCCCACGGAGAGCGCGCGCTATTCAAACGCAAATTAACTGAGGCAATCCTGCAAACACCCCCATATCAGCTCGAGAAAACACATTGTACTTGTTTACACCGTCTCGCAGCGCTGTGAGGAATAATACTATCGTAATAATAATAATGGAAAATGTACCTCAGAAGTGCTGGTATTTCGAGGAGCAACGGATGCCACTGAGCTGAAGAATACTGTAGTAAGTTTTTTTCATTCTCAAGTGAATCGCGTTTCTGTGTGTGAATGAATGAACGGCAGAGATGCGCGCTGTTTACCACAACTCGCAAAAAGATGGTTTAAATTTGAATCGCGTTTCTGTGTGTGAATGAATGATCCGCTTTTATATTCCTTATAATAAAAACGAAAGACCTATGTTACAGACATATGAAAGACAACATTTCGTTGACTAGTTTTGGATAGATTATACATTTTTACTGTAAAATATCTGCCACCTCAAATAAGCTTTTGTTTGCCAATTTTTGCTCATATGTTAAAGGTGCTGTATGTAACTTTTCTACTAAAATGAATCCTTTTTTTATTGCCTGTGTGTGAAGGGGTTGTAATCTCACATTAAAATGATCCACTTTGCGGGTTTTGCTATTACCTCGGAAAGCAAGTATTCTTATTTTTATGTGAGGGTGCCGGGTCAGAAGAAAGAAGGGATCACATTTTTCCTGAAGAAAATGTGAAGTGGTGCTTGCAGTGGCAAAATTCGGCACGGTTGATAGGGTTTCATACTTATCATGGTACGAGCATGGAGCATTAGTTCAACGTCAAGCTGATAAAAGTAGCCTATTATTGTAACGTTGCAGTGGGAGTTTACCTTAGTTTCCAGCATGTTGTGTGATGCTTTCTCCTGTGTGTTGCGTCTCAGTCTGGAAGGTACCCACAGTGCTCGCTCATAAATTCGAGCATGCGCAAGAGCACGCGCTTGTATTGGTTGCAATCTGAAACATCACCGCTAGAGGTCGCTGAAAACTAAATACAGCACCTTTAAATATATGTTTTGTCAAAAATAAAGTCATCAAATAATATGTTATTAGTGTTTTTTCCAATGTAGCCTAGGCTATATTCAAAGAATTTTTTACAGTCTATGTTGAATATCCTCTCAATCTTTGTTCTTTGTTCAGGCTGCCTCACTTGATGGGCCATTAGCCATTGGGGGAGTGTCTATGTCACACCCCTGGTCTGAATCTCATTAATATTGATAGGCCATTACCACTCCCACACATAAACCTCTTCTGACAAAAAAACTGACTTACAAAGTTTAAATCAATGTATTGTTTTTATGTGAACGATTAGGCAGGATGATTTTCAGATCATTTTGAAGAAAAAACTCTAGGCGACACCATCCATTAGTCAAAAGTCTTATTGACACATGTTTAGTATGTGTTTTGTGGCCTTATTTCGGAAACTTTAGTTTTTAGTTCTTTCAATAACCATGCATAAACATTATTCTCTCAAAAATACAAACATGAACATATATGTTGCTCACATATTATGGTAGCCCTGTTTGTGCTAAATAGAGTGTAATTACACCTTTGCCATTAATATGTTTAGAAGCAACTGAAAAAAGCACAAATGTCAGGGCATGTCAGAACATCTCAAGGACCCCAAAAACACCTCAGACCCCAGAGGGATATCCCGGCGCTCCCTGGAACTACGGCATGAGTGGATTCGGCCTGTGATCCCAACACACTCGGCAAATAGCTTCTGTCAACGACCGCTGCTTGTTCGTCGAGGTGGAGTAAATCATCAAAATCTGACATTTTTGCGCTGGGAAACTCATCATGGAGATGACTCGCTGCCGGTAAGGATGGCGCTGATCAACGTGAGGTCTATGGTAAACAGGACATTTATTCTAAATGACTTTATTACATCGCACAGCCTGGCGTTTCTTTTCATTACAGAGACATGGTTAAATCCAGGGGATCAAAGTCCCTTTTCTGAACTTGTACCTCCTGACTATATGTTTTTTAACACCTCTCGGTCTATGGGACGGGGGGGGGGGACTAGCATCAATTTTAAAGGAACAATTTAGATGCTGTGTTGAAACAAGGGATTCCTATCTCAGTTTTGAGCTCCAAGTTCTAAAAATAGACTTGTCTAAGCCTGTGATGATAGCGGTGGTGTACCAACCTCCAAAACCAAACAAAGACTTCTTGGATGATTTCGCAGCCTTTCTGGGAGATATTATCCAGAACTACGATAGAATTTTAATTCTAGGAGATTTTAATATACACGTAGGCCTATGTTGCTCATCAAACTCTCTGGCTAAAGACTTTTCAACTCTTGTTGATTCTTTTGGGTTTGAACAGCTAGTGAAAGGACCCACACACACCCTTGGTCATACATTGGATCTAGTGTTGTCTTATGGCTTACCCATTCAGAATATTGATATTTGTGATGCCAGCTTTACAGATCACAAACCTATATTATTTACAACTACTCTCCATTGTCCATCTGTAAACCAGCAGACCTCTACAAAATGGTCTCGGAAAATTAGTGCTGATACCGGGACGTTTTTTTCTGCAGCATTTGAAGTGGCATCTAAGTCACGTAATTTAGAAGGTCCGAACTGAGTGCTGAGGAACATCTTATTCTTTTCAACTCTACCTGTATAAATATTTTAGACGACATTGCTCCCTTAAAGCAGAAAACGGTTAAACCAAAATCAGAGCCTTGGTTAAATGATAGTAGGCTATACGTTCACTAAGACAGATCTGTAGAAGTGCGGAACGGAAGTGAAAAAAAAAGACAAGCTACAGGTGTCTTGTGAAATTTTGAGAGATTCACTGTCTACTTTTCAAAAAGCAGTAAAAGCCGCCAGGACTAAATATTTTTCAGAGGTCATTACAAAAAACTGCCATAGACCAAAAATTCTATTTCATACAATTAACTCTGTTATAAATCCCTCCTCAGATGTTCTTCCAAAACCGTCACAAACACTTTGTAATAATTTTCTACACTTTTTTGTAGACAAGATTGCAAATATTAGATCTCATATTCAGCCATCACTGCTAGATCCGTCGGACCCAGCCACATGTTCTAGTGTTTTAGCCCAGTTTGAACCCATTTCTTTTGAAACTCTTCAAGAAGTGGTTAATCAGAGGTGTCAAAAGTATTCACATTCATTACTCAGGTAGAAGTATAGATACTAGGGTTTAAAAAGACTTCTGTAGAAATTGAAGTATCAACTCAAGCTTTTTACTCAAGTAAAAGTATAAAAAATAATTATTTCAAAAGTACTTAAAGTATAAAAGTCTCTCTCTCTCTCTCTCTCTCTCTCTATCTCTCTCTCTCTCTCTCTCTGAATCGATATTTGACGCGATTTGCCCCGATTTCTCCCTCGCTTACCGCATCTAGGTTTCCTTCGGAGGAGTTTTGGCGCTGTGCACAAACAAATGTGACTACAGCCTCTCACAAGTTAGAAAGACACCACAACGCCAATCAGTTTAGCGATGTGTATTCAGGAGGCGGGAGTCAGGTCTAAACCGTTTGTGTAATTGGCCAATTTTTTTTTTTACGACGACAAGCCGAAATTAAATAGGAGTAACGAGGCTATTTTTAAAATGTAAGGAGTAGAAAGTACAGATAATTGCGTCAAAATGTAAGGAGTAGAAGTAAAAAGTCGTCTGAAAAATAATTACTCCACTAAAGATACCCCAAATTTCTACTTAAAGGGTTAGTTCACCCAAAAATGAAAATTCTGTCAGTAATTACTCACCCTCATGTTGTTCCAACCGCGTAAGACCTTCGTTCATCTTCGGAACACAAATTAAAGGGTTAGTTCACCCAAAAATGAAAATTCTGTCAGTAATTACTCACCCTCATGTTGTTCCAACCATGTAAGTCTTTCGTTCATCTTCGGAACACAAATTAAGATATTTTTGATGAAATCTGACAGAATTTTGACTCCTCCATAGGCTTCCAGTGTGACCGAAACTCACCGGCCCAGAATAGTTATTAAAACATCGTTAAAATAGTCCAAGTAACTACAGTGGCACTACATTAAGTTTATCATGCGACGAGAATACTTTTTGTGCGCAAAAACAAACAAAAATAACGACTTTATTCCACTTTTCATTTCCTTCTCTCTGGGCCTCGTAGTGTTTTTGCGCTGCGCGTCTGTGTTGCACGTCATCACGCAACACATACATGACCGGCGTCGGCCAATAGTGAGCCTACGTGGTGACGTGTAACACAGACGCGCTGCGCAAAAACACTACGCGAACCAACTAGAGGTCGAGAGAGAAGGAAATGAATAGTGGAATAAAGTCGTTATTTTTGTTTGTTTTTGCGCACAAAAAGTATTCTCGTCGCTTGATATACTTAAGATTGAGCCACGGGAGTCACTTGGACTATATTAACGATCTCTTTAATAACTTTTCTGGGCCAGCAAGTTTCGGTCACATAGAAGCCTATGGAGGAGTGAAACATGGCTCAGATTTCATCAAAAATAGCTTAAGTAAGGTAACGAAGTATTTGTACTTCGTTACTTGAAACCTCTGTGGTTAATCAGCTAAAGCCTACCACCTCGCAGCAGGACAAGATTCCGACTCACCTTTAAACAAGTTTTAGATACTGTCGGACCTAGTTTACGGTCCATAATTAATAAGTGCCTGATTGTAGGGACTATGCCAGAGGGTTTGAAACATGCCGTTGTCCAACCTCTTATCAAGAAACCAAATCTTGATCCTTCTGACTTCAGACGAATTTCTAAACTACCTTTTATTTCGAAAATCATAGAGAAAATAGTACTGCAACAAATACAGAGCTATTTGAACATGAATAACATCTCGGAAATATTTCAGTCAGGTTTCAGGAAATATCATAGCACAGAGTCTGCCCTGCTGATTCTAAATGACATTCTTTTAACCGTGGACACAGGTGATCATGCTATTCTGGTGTTATTGGATTTGAGCGCAGCATTCAATACTATAGACCATAATATCCTTATGTGCTGTCTTGAACATTGTGGAGGGATAAAGGGAAATGCTCTAAAATGGTTCAATTCGTTTCTGTCGAACAGAAGCTTTTCAGTTTGTCTTGGAGAATTTTCTTCTGCTGCAGCCCCTCTTAATTTTGGTGTTCCGCAGGGATCTATTTTAGCTCCTATTCTTTTCTCTCTGTACATGCTTCCGTTGGGCACCATCTTTAGGAAACATGGTGTTTCTTTCCACTGCTTTGCAGACGACACTCAAATTTATCTGCCAATGAAATTGAAGGATTCAAATACACTGCAACCTTTATTTGATTGCCTAACTGACATAACAGAGGTTGTCGTGTTTAGTCCCTCCGATAGGTATGATGCTCAACATCCTAATTTGGAGTAGGGATGTGCACGAATATTAGATCTGTAATTATTATTCGAAAAATAAAATACTATTGAGTGCAGCGCGTGTGTGCAGCGCGTTTTCTCACTTGAGCATAAATTTCTGGCGGCGCCCCTCCATGTGGATATTATTGTTTTTCTCAACATAAACGTGAAACAATATAAACACGATAATCATATGCTGACTCGAGTGTATGTGTACGTTCTGTACGATAACTGGCGCAATCTGCTACTCTGCTTTTAGGCGTTTTTTCCGTTCGCGCTGCTTGAGTTTATATCCTTTTGTTCTTTATATTTTTTTTGTTTACACATAGGCCTACTGCTTAATGTTTTCAATTAAAAGAAAACTTTAACATATATTGTAAGATTGTTGTGTATATTGCCTAATCGTAAGCTTCTTCAGAAATGGTGACAAAAAAAAAAAAAAAAAATTACCTTAAAAAATAACATCTTTTTCGTTAAACGTCATTTAAATAAACGAATATTCGCATTTTATGAGCCCGAATATTCAAATGCAATATTTTTGAAAAATGCACATCCCTAATTTGGAGCAGCTGTCTTGTTTTCAAAAACCGTGTGTTAAAAACTTAGGAGTTCTATTTGATGGCTCCCTCAAATTTGATAAACAGATAAACTCAGTTGTTAAATCTAGCTTCTACCATCTAAGAGTTGTGGCAAAAGTAAAGCCCTGGCTCTCCCATAAAGATTGTGAAAAGGTAATCCATGCAGTTGTCTCTACCCGACTTGATTACTGTAATTCTCTCTATGTGGGAATAAACTAAAGATCGATCTCCCGACTTCAAATGGTGCAAAACTCTGCGGCTAGACTTTTGTTGTGTGTATGTAAGCGTGATCATATTACTCCTATTTTAATGTCTCTTCATTGGCTTCCTGTTCTTTATAGAATTGATTTTAAAATCCTCTTATTGGTTTTCTAATCCTTAAACGGATTGGCGCCTGCTTATTTGTCAAGTCTTTTGTCCATTCATAAGCCATCGAGATCTCTCAGATCTTCAGAACACAGGCTGCTGACTGTTCCTAGGGCAAGACTAAAAATGAGAGGGGATCGGGCTTTCTCTGTTATTGCCCCCAAACTGTGGAATAGTCTCCCACTGTGTATTAGAACTGCTCAGACACTCTCTGATTTTACAGTGAGGAAAATAAGTATTTGAACACCCTGCTATTTTGCAAGTTCTCCCACTTGGAAATCATGGAGGGGTCTGAAATTGTCATCATAGGTGCATGTCCACTGTGAGAGACATAATCTAAAAAAAAAAAAATCCAGAAATCACAATATATGATTTTTTAACTATTTATTTGTATGATACAGCTGCAAATAAGTATTTGAACACCTGTCTATCAGCTAGAATTCTGACCCTCAAAGACCTGTTAGTCTGCCTTTAAAATGTCCACCTCCACTCCATTTATTATCCTAAATTAGATGCACCTGTTTGAGGTCGTTAGCTGCATAAAGACACCTGTCCACCCCATACAATCAGTAAGAATCCAACTACTAACACAGCCAAGACCAAAGAGCTGTCCAAAGACACTAGAGACAAAATTGTACACCTCCACAAGGCTGGAAAGGGCTACGGGGAAATTGCCAAGCAGCTTGGTGAAAAAAGGTCCACTGTTGGAGCAATCATTAGAAAATGGAAGAAGCTAAACATGACTTTCAATCTCCCTCGGACTGGGGCTCCATGCAAGATCTCACCTCGTGGGGTCTCAATGATCCTAAGAAAAGTGAGAAATCAGCCCAGAACTACACGGGAGGAGCTGCTCAATGACCTGAAAAGAGCTGGGACCACCGTTTCCAAGGTTACTGTTGGTAATACACTAAGACGTCATGGTTTGAAATCATGCATGGCACGGAAGGTTCCCCTGCTTAAACCAGCACATGTCAAGGCCCGTCTTAAGTTTGCCAATGACCATTTGGATGATCCAGAGGAGTCATGGGAGAAAGTCATGTGGTCAGATGAGACCAAAATAGAACTTTTTGGTCATAATTCCACTAAACGTGTTTGGAGGAAGAAGAATGATGAGTACCATCCCAAGAACACCATCCCTACTGTGAAGCATGGGGGTGGTAGCATCATGCTTTGGGGGTGTTTTTCTGCACATGGGACAGGGCGACTGCACTGTATTAAGGAGAGGATGACCGGGGCCATGTATTGCGAGATTTTGGGGAACAACCTCCTTCCCTCAGTTAGAGCATTGAAGATGGGTCGAGGCTGGGTCTTCCAACATGACAATGACCCGAAGCACACAGCCAGGATAACCAAGGAGTGGCTCTGTAAGAAGCATATCAAGGTTCTGGCGTGGCCTAGCCAGTCCCCAGACCTAAACCCAATAGAGAATCTTTGGAGGGAGCTTAAACTCTGTGTTTCTCAGCGACAGCCCAGAAACCTGACTGATCTAGAGAAGATCTGTGTGGAGGAGTGGGCCAAAATCCCTCCTGCAGTGTGTGCAAACCTGGTGAAAAACTACAGGAAACGTTTGACCTCTGTAATTGCAAACAAAGGCTACTGTACCAAATATTAACATTGATTTTCTCAGGTGTTCAAATACTTATTTGCAGCTGTATCATACAAATAAATAGTTAAAAAATCATACATTGTGATTTCTGGATTTTTTTTTTTTTTTGATTATGTCTCTCACAGTGGACATGCACCTACGATGACAATTTCAGACCCCTCCATGATTTCTAAGTGGGAGAACTTGCAAAATAGCAGGGTGTTCAAATACTTATTTTCCTCACTGTAGATATATCTTTATATCTTTATCTTTTCTTGTTTTGTGATACTTGTACTTGCTTAATAAAGTAACTTTAAAAGTGAACTACTGGTTTCTGTTCATTGAATACCTTTAACATTTTAGTGTAGTTTAGTGGATTAGTAAATGTAATGTAGATGTAGTGTAAAAGTGGATGTAATGTTTGTATTTAGGGGTTTACTGTAAAATAAGGTGACCCAAACAGACTGTAAGGCCCGCTATATTGGTCCAATCTATATATTGGAAGGTTATCGCGTGTTCTGTCCTCACTCATGCAAAGTATTGGTTGGTTAAATTTGTAATACATTGATCATATGTATTCACTCGTTAATTTCATCTGACTCCATAAATGAAAGGTTTTAATGATATCTGTGCCTCACTAAAAGTGAGCGAATGTTTGACTATTCCTTTTAACCATTAAATGAACACCGTCAAAATCAGTTAGAATAATCACATTAGGATTTATTATGTCAGGTAAATAAACTTCACATTTAATAGCCTCTTAGAATGAAATTGCTATGCAAATTCACAGTGCCTCCTTTGAGCTGCATTAGACAGTGTGTAATGTAAATCTAAATGCAGGGTCAGATGCTGCTTCTGTGCCACCTATACTGCAAAGCTGGGTGTTTGTTCATACAGAGTTAATCAGACAGCCTAAAGCCTCTTACGTTGTTAATTTAAATTTCAAAAAACAATTTGACATTTGCTCGCAATGTTTTTCTTACAAAAAACCTCATCATTCTGCAGGACAATTGTCTATTACAGTATACAGTACAACACAGATAGAAGGGTGTCAATAAATCTGTGGTGATATACAAGACGCTTTAAGAAAAGTTTATTTCCATCACACTGTGAAGTGTTTTTAGATATTACATATAGATTACACATACCAAAGATTTTACATATAAACTGGGTCAGCATACTGTTAATTACCGTGCTGAGCGTGACCCCTGGCGTGGAGCCCATGAAGAAATATGGTTGGGGATAAAAGTTCACACAAACAAAACCAAAAAACTGTGGTGTTTAGCCTATAGGCATACATATTATGTGTGCTTGTTTTTATTTATGCTGTATTATAAAATACCCATATTATAACAAATAAATAAAATATATTTGGAAATTGCCCTTTAAAACGAAGGCTCAGTTTGTGGTTCACAATTATTTGACTAAAAACAACAAAAACAATAAAACAAAGACAAAGTCACTTATATTAAACACTTTTTTATTTATGTTGTTGTTAACAGAAGTTATCTTGCGCCTTTAATTGCCTCCGCTATCGTCCTGTCAATCATCCGTCTCATTCTCACGGGTCGCGGATATGATTACAGTTTCAGTAAAAATGTATTTCACCATCATCGGTACCCACCCTCAGCCGATTGGCATTACAGTATTTGCAATCAGCATCCCGTGGCAAAACGGAGCGTCTAAAAGAAAAGTTCTGACTGCTGACTGAACATTGGTCAGTGAGTTTCTCCCACTCGGCGCTGTCAAGCGCAGCTTCACCACACACAGCTAAATAAAACAGGCTGGTGGCAGACTAATAATTAATATTTCTGATGTAAAGATTTCTGTGAAACGCGTAAAGTTGCACAGAAGAAAGCCCGGACCTGCCCTGTACAGTTTAAGAATCTGTAGCCATAGTAAAGGACTATTATTTTGTTGAACAGACCCTGACCTGAGCGACAACTGATGACGTCACATGCTCAGATTTGCTTGACCAATCGGCGGAAGGGGGCGTGTCAGGCCGCCCACATGTGGAAAATGAATTTTGAAGTCATTTATTCGTTTTTTGCCTGTGAACTAAAAAACGAAAAATCAAGCCGAAATCTCGTTTTTTCGTTTTTTTGAAAAAACGAAAAAACGAATAAAGGGGCCGTTTTCTCGTTTCTGCTTATTTCATTTCAAATTGGAAAACAAACTATCAAAACGTACACGGACCCGAACATGAAGCCTCGTAGGTTTTCCTTGTGCGGGTCGTTCGGATCTTTATGGTTTTTTATCTGAGGATTATGAGCTAAACTGATGTATTCAACACTGTATGTCAAACCACACCTTTCTGACGAGGCCGAGGGGCATATCGGGAGACAGCGCAGATGAACATCTGAAGATCTGACTCAGTGATGCGAGGATGGTGGAAGCTGGTGTCCTTCCCACTCATTCTATAACGCTTCAGTATCGCCTTAAAAACCGCATTACTGGTCTTGAACACAGTGTCACTAATGATGTTGACATCACTTAAATGGCGGTTAATACCGGCTCTCAGACTCCTCAAACTGGCAACACTGTATTCTCCTCCTTCTTTGGTCGACTGGACAGACGCATAAAACAGTCGCAAAACGTCGTTGAGAGTAGCGGCAGTGTAGCTTTTAAAGTTGATGTCCATGTTTTTGTCAGCCAGGAAGTCTCTTAACGTTTTAACTGCCCATTTCGTGATTTTCTTTGTGTTCATCTCGTCCTTGTCATCCTCTAATTCGTTCAATTCTTCCGGTGTCACCTCCTTGTGTCGCTTCTCCTTTTTCTTTTCATATTCTATTCTCTCTTTTTCTAATGCTGCATCCCAGTCTTCAAAGTTGTCAAACTCACCAAATATATTAAAAGAAATGATAAAATCACTCATGTTTTGTCTGTTTTGCTGTTGCGATGAGTCAACTGAAATAACGTTAAGTCTCCGTTGCCATGGTTACCATTTAGCGTTTGAGCCAGAGCAATCATTTAGAACTGTCATCAGGCAAATTGACGGGACGCCTTTCCTAGGTGTACATTAGCACTTTTTAACGGACACCCTGCAGCCAATCAGAATCGAGTATTCACCCAGACCATGGTATAAGACTCTTTGGTAGCCCTGGCCACTGACTCCTAGAGTGCCATAAAGTCTTTGTTACAGCGTTATAAACCATGAACCGAAGCTGCAAAAACAAACAAGTCCTCTGTTCTGGTTCACCCCCCTGTGGTAGACTCCAGGACGCCCACCCTCCCTCCCTCCCTAGACTTACCATCTGCGGCGTGAGGTCGCACCTACCAGGAGGGGGGAGTACTGTCACGATCACCTTCACCGTCACTGCCTTCATCTTCTTCAGCGTCGCTGTCATCGTCACCATCACTGTTTCTGTCACTGTCTTCTGTTAGTCTCTGTCCGCACTACAGTTCCCAGCATCCTCCTTGACCCACACCTGCACCTCCTCTACCTGCACCTGCACCTGCCAGAGATCATCATTATCATCACAGCTGTCTGTCATCATCTGTGTATTTAAGTTCCTGCTGGTCCTGTCATTCGTTGTCCATTCTTGTCTATATTAAGTGGTTTTTGGTGTTAGTATAATCCTGCCTGTCTGTACCTGTGGAAATACCTATTGTGAGTAAAAGTTTATATTGGAATCTTCTGCCTTCATCATCTTTTTCATCATCTTACACCAAACCGTGACAGCCATGTTGGTAGATAAGCACCAGTAGAATTTCCTTTTGTTGAAAGCCCAGATAAAAGTAAAAAGCTACTATTATATTTAGATCCATGTCCAAGGCAGTTCGACTTCACGAGCGCATTTCTTTACAAAAACTAGAAAAAAGAACTTCTATGGAAGATTCTCATCATTTTGACTTTCACGAGTTCACACTTACAAATAAGTCAGACAGAATAAATGGTAAGCGTATTTGGCGTGCTCAGCCAAACCCAGGTATTCAGCCCAAACCCAGAGTAATCCCTCGTATTCCTGGCTGTGGGAAGAACAAGCCAAGAGTGAGGAGTCGGGGTGGTGGAGGGATGCTGAGAACGTGCTCCTCCCGAACTTTGTTTAATTAAACATCATTTCACGAGTTCACACTTACTAATAAGTCAGACAGAATAAATGGCATGTGTGTTTGGCGTGCTGTCCGAGGAGAGGGCTCTGGGCTCGGTATTTGGCCCGAACCCAGAGTACTCCACCCAAAAGTTGCAACAAATGCGGGACAGCCGCTAGAAATGATGTTGATGACCTCCCCAAAAACTTGCGGGGTGCAAAGCTTATGGTGCCAGTCGTAGGGAGGGGGTTCGTAGCTGGATCGGGAGGGCTTCTTGCATCATCAGACGGGAGTTTGTTTGTCAGGGCATCAGATGGGTGGGCCTCACAGGTGGTTGGCTGGGGATTGTGTTGGCATGACACAATATCTTATTGCATTTTACTATTTTTAAAAAATAAACATGTGAGAGCGTGTTATAGGCTATAATGTCATGTTATGTCCAGATATGACGACGCTACTGCAACACGCATCGCTGCAGACGAGCAGCTGAGCATCTATTCATCAAGCCAACGTGCAAACTATCGCAAATCAAAGTGAATTTAAGTCTCAGGCGGAGACGACCCTTCGGAAATTTGCTACTCATAAGCTTCGATACTATGTGGTGTTTTTAATATGCTTTAAGTCAAACCATGTGTAAATTCATAAGTCGACAGCATTGCTGAGTATTTTCTCCTTAAAACTGCAGTGAACCAAAGACAGTCTCAAAAACACGCTTTGAAATCGCTGGTGTTTCTGACGTCACAAACTACCTTGTAACCAATCAGAGCAATGTGTGATCGTCAACCAGTGGATCTCTGAGCTGAGTGAGTGAGTGGAGGCGGGGCTCATTTGCATATTCATAGAACCACATCATAGAACCATACTAAATGAGGCAAGGGGGTCTCCTCATTTGATATAATGCATGGTCTTCTCTTTATATCTTTCTTTCTCATTATGTCAGAACAGGATTTGCTTTCTAGGATATTAATTGATGGATGATTTTAAACCGTCCCACAAAGGTTATTTCAATTCTATTCAGATGTTGTGTCTAACCTGTCTCACTCGATCTCCTCAGTCCTTCTGTCTCTGACTGAGAGTTTACACTGTTTTATCAAGTAAAAGTCTTATTATAATTGTACAAACGTCCTCCTTCAGCTCGAGCTTCACGAGTCTTATGAAGGAAAAACAGCTCAGTTTTATTCACAGGCCCAAACTGGACAAAAATATGCAATTTGTTGCAGATGTTGATGCTAATATGAACAAAAAGATGAAATTCTGATGCTTGTGATCAATGAGATCTTTATAACAGTACAGCATATGTGTCAAATCTGCCCTGATTTATCAAGGAAACGCAAGAATAACTTTGATATTGTTAGTAATATTTCAGCTGGACTGAAGCAGCTTCGCTTTACTTGATTATCATACATCATTTATTATCATAATCATGCGTATCAAATATGATCATCAGGCTTTTGAGGAAGCTTTATTTGTTCATCTCTCAATCATCATTATATTGCATTGCATTATATGATTTAAAACTACAGAGATTTGATCATAAAACTAAGCATTTAAATATCAGCTTGCTAAGACATTATTGGCAGATATTGATATTTAAATGCATTTTCTGTAAGAATCTGCTATACTGTTATAAAGATCTCATTGATCACAAGCATCAGAATTTCATCTTTTTGTTCATATTAATATCAGCATCTGCAGCAAATTGCATATTTTTGTTCAGTTTGGGCCTGTGAATAAAACGGATCTGTTTTTCCTCCATATTCTCACTGTATCAGACTATACGAGCCATAAAAGCCTGATGTATCAAATATGATACTCAACAAAAAACACATGCAAACTTCTTTTTTTAATATTTTGTCTAAAAGTTCAATAAACTGTATATATTTTTTGACTGTTATTTGATGGGATTATTGTTTGGAGCTTCAGGCTCTGTTTGTTGACTGTCACACGACTGATGGCGTCACATGACTGATGATGTCTGTCTGTGTGTGTGTGTGTGTTGTCCGCACAGAGAGCGCTGGTGGTCTGCAGATGTTGGGTCGTCTGTCTCTGCTGTCGGAGGATGATCTCTGGTCTCTGAAGGGTCTTCCCAACCAAACCTTCCCCTCCGATCGTTAGATAACGTGTGAATATCAGTGTTGGGCAAGTTACTTTTAAAAAGAAATTAGTTACAGTTACTAGTTACTTCTTCCAAAAAGTAACTAAATTAGTTACTCAGTTACAAATTTTAAAAGTAACTAGTTACTTAAGAAAGTAACTATTGCGTTACTTTCAAGTAAAATTAAATTTTAAATGCTCAAATGTGACCCCACCTATACCCCTCTTTACCGGAACTTAAAATACATGTGCATGTTCAATTATTTATGATAAATCTGAATATTATAATGAAATGGACACTTAATACAATACATTATTAACAGAAACATGAAACATTGTACACACATCTAAAAAAAAAAATGTTGCTGTGGGACAAAGTGAGACTAGCCTCCAATCAAATGCCATGTATGTAGATATTATGCTTATATAGTGGATCAATGCAAATAACACAATAGATGTTTTGGAACTTTTGATATTTATTGCCCCTCAACAGGCCACAACTGGGCAAAATTAAATTAAGCTTGTTAAGCAATATACCAAAAAGAAATAACAAATATATACACTCTTTGTAGTGCAAATAAAACAAACAAAAAATGTACTGAAAAAATACTGTACTTCAAGTAGAACAGTGTAACAATATTAGGTGCTTTCAATGTAACTGGAAAGTGCAATGTATAGCAAAACGAAGGATATAAACAGGTAGGTAATACATAAAAAATAAAAAATACATCTCCATAAAAATAAATCTCGTACTCTGGCCATTGACAATCTTACTTCAAGAGGCTGCAGCCAGCCAACAAATAAATCTAAATTAAATTATGCTCTTTAAGCAATGTACCAAAAATGTATAAAACAAAAAAAATACACTCTTTTTAGTGCAAAACTGCAAATGTAAAAATATGCAACACAACTTTAGACATACTGTATCCAACTTTAGCTCCTGAACATTCATTCATTCATCTATACATCCATGCATTCATTATTCTATCCATTCATCTATCCATCCATCATTCTATTCTCCCCATTCATCATTCTATTCTCTCCATCCATCCATCCATGCATCCATGCATCCATCCATCCATCCATGCATCCATCCATGCATCCATCCATCCATCCATCCATCCATCCATCCATCATTCTATTCTCCCCATTCATCCAAGCTACCCTATCTAGCTATCCATCCACCCATTCTTGTCATTGAACCAGTGGTTGTATCTCAAAACCAAAAGCTTCTCAAACTTCTGGTCAGAGAGCCTGTTCCTCAGTGGAGTCAAGACTAGCTTCCCCAGGCTAAAAAGTCTCTCTACTGGGGCACTGGATGGAGTGGCTGCATTATAACGGAGTGCAATTTTCTTTATCAGTGCAAAACCATTAAGAGAGTCTATCCCTTGTTCTCCTGATTTTAAATAGTCTGCAACTTGACTTTCAGCAGTAGCAGAGGTGTCATCCTCATCCTCAAAGGAAAATAACTCATCCTCTATGGCAGAGTCTGTGCTGAGGTGGCGTGTTGGTGGGTTGGTACCTGCTTGCTGGTCTTCTTGGACAATTTTCCGACACTCTTCCAGCAGACTTGCCTTGGCCTTGTCCTTCCTGTCCTGTGTCCGCAGCCAACCCAGTTTGAACTTGGGCAAAGTCACAGCAGCCAAGACAGCACACTCGCTCTCCAGCACCTCTGCAAATCTTGTCTTGATTGCCTGAAATGATACATAAGAATGCAATTATATTATATTATTATAATTATTATAATAATATTATATTATCTGAGAGAGAGAGAGAGAGAGAGAGAGAGAGAGAGAGAGAGAGAGAGAGCATTATAGACCATTATGAACATATTTATAGATGTTTAATTTTACATTAGCCTATATTTATTTCCCTATATGCCTATACATTCATTACTTTACAACAAGGCTTTAAAGGTCCATCATCTGTAGTCATAATGTATCATAACTGTAAAGGCTAGGCTAGAATAGAATAGAGTTTCTTTTCCCATTCATATAATAAAATGAATTTATTGGGTAATGTGTTGAAGATCTAAAATAAATTAAAGTTCTTACTGTGACAATTGCCTCTGGAAGGTCAGGATGTGCAGGCCACTCTTCAGTTGCAGGGTCTTGAATATCAATGTCTCCAGCGTGGGTAGGAGTGTGCCATGGAAACAATGATCTTCTCCCTGAAGAATGTCTAAAGCAACTGTAAGTGGCTTCATGACCGTACAGTATTCCCTAATGAACTGGTGTTCTCGTTCTGTGATGGCTGTCAATCCAAACTTGGATGAGATGGTGTTCAGCTCAACTATAGGAATCCCAGATATACGAGCCAGGGCATCATAAAATGAGTTCCATCTTGTGGTGCATGGGACTAACAGCTTCTTAGAAATGACATCATGCACAGTCTCTGCAGCCACCGTTGACCGACTAGCCTTATTCCACAACCCTGTGCATTTTGTGGTGGCACTTCTGTAAACAGGTTTTGTTCCGGGTGTTGACAGTAACCACTTGTCAATATCAGTGCATGATACCAGGTTTAGGGTGTGTGACGCACATCTCTGATGTGGCGGCAACGTGATCACAGTATCATCTTCATCACCACCATCATCATCAAAAACAACACGGGTCTGCAAGGCCTCACTGATGTCAGTAAACGTCACCTCATCATCCTCATCATCATCCTCATCATCCCGCTCCATCTCATACATTTTGAAGGCCTTTACAAAATTTGAGCCATTATCTGTGACTGTTGTGGTGATTTTGAATGATATCCCATATGAGGCGTAGATATGATCAAGCTCCGTTGCAATTTTGTCATATGTATGGCGTCCCTTGAACCTCCTGCATGCCAGGGCTGCCTTACCTCGCTCCATGCTTTGCGGATTTATCCAATGCGCCGTTACGCCTAGATAGCTCTTGTTACATGCAGTCCATATGTCTGCTGTGGTAGACACATATTCTAACTTCTCAAACGTTTGTTTGAGCTCCGCATTCATTTGAGAATATTGGGCATCTATACAGTGTTAATTTTGGCAGCCATTTTTGATTTAGTCTTAGTTTTCATCTTGAGACGAAAATACTTATTGGTCTTAGTCACATTTTAGTCATTTTTTCTTTCATAGTTTTAGTCTAGTTTTAGTTGACGGAAAGTCATTGCGTTTTTTGGCAACTTTTAGTCAAACTGCAGTTACCGACATCAATTTTGGTAGCTATTTATATGTAGTCTTTAGACAAAAAATGTCCTAAATTTTTTATCTCTAGGCCAATTCAATTAAGCTTATGAGAAATGTAAATTAAGGTAACAGGCTGTATTGACATTGCACTCTTTAGCAGTAGCAATTCTACATACCCCTTTTCCTTAGTTCAGTGGTTTTTAGAGTGCCGTACCCCCTGGTACCCCCTCTCTTCTACTTAGACTGCAGTCACACTTTTTCCATTAAGGGACAATATTTTTATATATATATATATTTATATATATATATATAAAAAAAAATTTTTTAAATTAAACAATGTTCAATAAATATGCAATGATGATGGTAAAAACTTAGTGATACCGGTACTTTTAAAATATTAAATTAAAGCCATTAATTCATTCATTCAGTAAGGAAACAAGCTGCTATTTTTATGAACGGGTCATTGAATCTAACGATTCATTCTAAGCCACAGAATCGTTCACGAATCACCGCTGTGTGCTGCAGTTCTGCTGTAGTTTTCGTTGCAAAATAGAGCAATAAGCCTACTGACAATACTGTTTTAAATGTAGTAAATAATTTAATGTTACCCTTCTGTTTGTTGAACTGTTGTATAAAATCAATGTCTCATTTGAAATCGTGTGGATATTCAGGAAACATTGCATTCTTCCTCGTATAATCGACATTAAAAACACTGCTGGATATCAGCCTATATTCTGATCGCAGATATAGTAGCACAGATAGCGCAAACGGCTCGTGGCAGAACACAGACCGACTGAAAGACACTTTAAGTAGAAAATCTCAAATGAAGATCGCTAAACTCCAGCTTACTTGTCTGTGTTTTCAGATCATCCGCGGTTCTTCAGCAGTGTAGAGAGCGCGCACATGGTTGCCAGATACTATTGAAAAGACCGGGTAGAAAACGTGTTATTTTAACAGAAAAGCTCTCTCTGGGGATTTAATTATTAAAATCTGGCAACCGTAAGCATGAACGCTCGTAAAAAAATGTCAATGTTTTGTCATCTCCTTTATTTGACACAAAGTGGTTTCGGTTAAGTTTAAAAAATGTTTAAACACATTTCAGTCTCGTCTTTTTTCGTCAACGCTATTGCATGTGTTGATATAGTCACAGTTATCGTTTAATGACGTGGGTGTCGTCTCTCATCGTCTTGTCTTAGTCAGGGGAAAAAAGGTCGTCAACGAACATTTTTCGTCATAGTTTTCGTTAACGAAATTAGCACTGCATCTATATAGTTTGAAAACGACTTTCTACACGGCAGGGGGACAGAAATTATTGAAAAACCTGTTTGAAAATGATAATTTTTCAATTCCATTAAGTGCAGAAATTAAACACTATGTTTGTTTAATTTTTTTTTTCATTTACAAAGATAAAAATAAGCAAGTACATCATAAAACCATTTTCCAAATGGTATAAATCTCTATTATAAGCTTATTTTTATTATGCAGATTCCCCTGCAAGGCTGGATTAGTACCCCCAGGGGCCCCTGGGCACTGAAGCTCATGGGCCCCCCTCCCCTACCTGACAACCACACCCTCCAAAGGAACACACACAGGTGGCCCACCAGGTGTGGGATTTAACATGCCAATCACTATTGATCAAAAGCTGAATGACTAGTTCACAAGACAATGATACAAAATATTTTTTTCTGAAAAGTAGGGCTGCACGATTTGGGGAAAATGTCATATTGTGATTATTGAGGTCAATATTGTGATATGCGATTGTGATATAGTAAACAAATGGTTTCATGAGTTAACTTGCTTATTTCTCAAGTAAAATACACACAGATTAGTGATAATGCTGAAATTTGTAGCCTATTTCTCAACTCAAACTAGAAACAACAACTAAATGCACTGTTTTCAAATTAAAATAATCTTTTTTTAAATGAAATATTGTTATTTGTCTCAATAATACGAGAGTTAAAGGGACACTTCACCCATTTGCATTAAGCTTTGTATTGTTTGAAACCCAGTCATATATTATAATAAACGTGGATTTTTCATTAATTTTTCCCTGAGATGGGAGAAATAAGGATTTAAGTGTTTTACTTCCTGCTTATTATGACGTAAAAATCATCATTTTGCGTCATAATAAGCAGGAAGTCACATTTCTTTGAAAAGTGTAGAATTTGAATTTGAATTTATTTTTATTTGATCAGGGACAATGCACAAACAACATTAGTCTAAAAAAGAAGAGATGTCATGTGCCAGGTTATAGCAAAAAATGCTAATTTCCACCCGCAGTCCCTGGACAGGTTGATATTATACTTACAAAAATTCATAAAATATATACAGAATAATACATGGAAGCATTACTTCACTCACATCATAAAAACACTATGCACTTCAGGAATCTATCACTCATTTACTCACAATTTACATCATTCATATCACAGTCATTCAGTGCGTACAGGTTTGCTTTGATAATAACCACTGTTTGGTCAGGCGTGTAAAAGTACTATAGTTTGTGCATAAAATAATTTCGTTTGGAAGAGTGTTCCAAAGGCTCACTGCTTTATAAGAGAACGATTGTTGACCATATGTGGTTCTGCGTCTTGGAACGCTGCACTCTCCTCTGACTGTCGACCGTGTGGCTCTAGAAGTTTTCTCCGAATTTAGTGTGACAAATTTTCTCAAAGGGGGAGCAGCGATATTATGGATAATTTTAAATAGAGCAGAAATTTGATTATATTTAATGAGGTTTTCAAAACTCAATATGTTATATTTACTTTGTACTTTACAATGATGGTACTGGCGAGGCTTTTTATCATGAATTTTTATGGCCCTTTTATATAACGATTCAAGTAATTTTAACAATGTTTTACACGCCTGAGACCAACTAGACATGCAATACAGAAGATGTGGGACAATCATAGTATTAAGGTATATATTTGAGGCTTCCGTAGTTAATGAATTTCTGATATGTTTATAGTTCATCAAATTAAATTTCAATCTATTACCAAGTTTTTTTATGTGACTTTTAAAACCAAGATTCGAATCAAGTATTAGACCTAAATATTTTGTTTCATTTACATTTTTAATTTTTTGTCCATTAACTTGAATTTAGTTAGTTGTAATTAGTGTTGCTTTCGTCAACGAAAATTATGACGAAATATTGTCGTCAACGAACCGTTATCACCTGACGAAAACGAGACGAGACTAGACGTAAATGCATGGTCATGTGACGATGACTAAAATACATGTATAATGCAATATCGTTGACGAATAAAAACGAGACTAAATGTGGTTTAAAAAATAAAAACTATGCTAAAATGTCTCTTCATTTTCGTTGACCAAAACGAGACGAGACGAAATGTAACGTCACGACGAATGAGAGAGTTGTGCGTGAACCCATAGCTTTGTCGGCTTTAAATTCTGGATTGCGATCTGGTCACCCGATTATCAGCGAATTTAACCATATATTACTCCATTAGTTATTCTATTAAAATGTCTCATTGATATATTTGACACATTCATAATCATTACTTTTGCTGGTTCTTTGTGACAGCTGTTATGTGCGTTATTGGCAGCGTCTCTTGTTACATGAACACGTCACCGCATTAGCGCCAGAACATGGAGATTTTATTTTAGAGTATAATCGCACAACCTATTCGATATTTTATAATTAAATAAACTAATCGAATATCCAAAAATCGTGACTCATCCCTGCATGGAATCTCTTGTTTCTTTTCCCAAATCTTCACTCACGTCACGTCTCACCCATTTTCTAAAGGTAGCCTATTATAAACGTTTCTTGGTTCACTTTTAATTAAGCCTATTATATTCGTATTCTTTACTGTGGTAAAGTAGAAAAACGCTGTAGGACAGATAGCCTACATTTGTACTTGCATGTCAAATTCTTTTTAACACAGTTTGTGCTTGTTATATTAGACATTGGGCGCGAGTTTAGTTGTAAAGCGCGTTTGACACGTGTGGGTGATTTTTAGTTTCACTTTCTCTGGCAGCGCAATCTCAAACACAGCCTAAATATCTTGCCCTTGTGGAGGATAAAATTCGCTCTTCAAACCAATTTACATCAAGTAGAAAACACGAAGATATCATAAAGAGATCGATATCTTCGTGTTTTCTTGCTCGTGTCCCACATCCCGCTCAAAGCGCAGAGTGCATCGCGTCTTTGTGTGGAAATATAAAACGAGTTTTTTTTTTTTTTTTAATAACCCCCCGAATATTAAAATTTAATATTATTTTTTAATAATAATACCGCGGTGGTAAAAAAAAACCTGCCACCGTCACAGCCCTAAATATAGGCCTACTAAATAGCCTATAATAAGATAGCCTTGTTTGAAATTATATATTGACTGGGTTAAATAGAATCGCATTACTAAAAAGAGACTAAAATACAATTTTCATTGACTAAAACTAGACTAAAATGTCATCAGTTTTCGTCGACTAAAACTAGACTAAAATGTCATCAGTTTTCGTTGACTAAAACTAGACTAAAATGTCATCAGTTTTCGTCGACTAAAACTTGACTAGACTAAAAAGAGTATGAATGTGACTAAAACTAATAAAAACTAAAATGACAGCCTGACACAAAGACTAGACTAAAACTAAAATTAAAACAGGCCGCCAAAAACAACACTAGTTGTAATTTACGTTTATTTGAAAAAAACATTGAGACCGTTTTATCTACGTTTAAAGTCAGACGTCTGCAACCATTCTGCAACTTTTTGCATCTCTTTTGATAATTTGTCAGCAACCTCCAGCTCGTTTTCCCCCGTTTTCCCCCGTTTGTCAGCAACCTCCAGCTCGTTTTCCCCCGTTTTCCCTCGTTAGGCCACGCTACAGGCCTAGAGACCATAGATATCATATATAAAGGCTAGATGTCTCGTGCGCGCTGCTGGCCAATGGAGGTCGACGTCCGCACGTGGCGGCCATCTTGCGGCAGTGCGCTCGCTCACTCGTTTAATGGTGCAAATACTTTTAAATAACCATAACTTGCCCAATTTTCTACCGATTTTCAAACGGTTTGGTTTGTTATAAACGTCAGAAATGTAGTTATGACACTACATACATACACTGCATACATATGAAAAATTATAACATACATGTTCAAGCATTCGGAATTATAGCCACGTTAATAACGTTTGTAAGAAACCAAACCGTTTGTAAATCCGTCAATATTTCAGCGAGATATGAGGATTTGTGTGCATGCTGATCACTCACCTTAATGCACAGAGCACTGACATAAGATGGCCGAACGGTGATGCCGGAAGTGACTGCGCCATAAGACATCTAGCGTTTATATATGATATCTATGCTAGAGACTACAAACACTAGCTCCTCATTATTCCAGGGGGCGGGACCCGCTCACGCTACAGGCCTATTACAGATCAGTGGGTGGGACTTCACTTTCTGAAACTAAAAGCAATATCCTCCATCTTGTTTGGAAGCTAAGCTAACAGGCACTGTGGAGCCAGCTGTGAAGATATGACAATAGCGGAGGGTAACGTTACTCAATATGATGTAGAAGAAGAGGATTTCGGAAGTCTGATGCTTGAATCAGGTGTTTGTGGCTACCTTTACAAGCCGCATAGCGAAGAGCAGCCGAGGCAGAAGACCTGCCTGCCGCGGACGAGAAGCCCAGACTGGCTCGAGCTGGGGGCGGACTGGTGGCGCCGGTGATCTCACTATGCAACTACGAACACAGAGATAGAGTCCGTCTGCTGCAAAGAATTTAAACGATGCCAATTTCTCCTGGACGAAATCTCTGAATCTGACGAGGACACGGACGTTTGTGTTGTGAACCATCCTAGTTTCGCACCGCATCTGACTGAACATCCAGGTAACGTTACCATGCAATAATTCACCACTTCGAAAGAAATACTAATGAGGAGTAATTCACTAATGAGTTCGCCAATTAACTAACGTTAGACATTTTGTGTGAAATGAATTTCAAGCTCCGGTGGTAGCTAGCCTTATAGACGGATGAGTGATTCATATGCTGTTCTGGATTAGTGGGAGTGGCTTGCGCAGCTGTGCAATGTGGTGCATTGTGGGAGTTGTTGTCTTTCATACAAATGCGTCCTGAAGTTACTTTCTTTCTTTCCTCGGTCAAGAAGGCACCAAATTCTAAATTTATTTTACATTTCGACTACATATATGACCCACTTTCAATAAAGATCAATGTTCCCATGGGTGAAATGCTCCTTTAAAAATAAATGTCATATTTACCTGTGCCTGTCTAACAGGTAGACCTAGGACATATGAAATTGAATAAAGTTATCAAACTGCACTGCATAAATTATAAATTAAATATAGACTAATCCTTATTATAGCAAAAAAAAAAACTTTAGTCAACAGCTGTGAGTCATTTTCTCTGTTCTTTTTGTTCTTTGATTAACTTTACTGACAGAAAGCTTTATTGGCTGCTGTCTCTTTAAGACCAGCTGACGGAGACGCGGATCTCATTCTCTTACAACTCTTCACGTTCATCATAAGACAGCTCTTATGTTATGAAGATACTCGACAAAACGGACATTTTGCAATAATTGTGTGTGTTATTGTAAGTTCAAGCACGAAAGATAACTGTATTCTGGCGTACTGTCTGTGCGCGCGCGCGCCTTTCTGCGTGTGTGTGTGTGTGTCACAGTCACACTTTTGTCTTGTCGCACATGAATTGTTTAAAAGCATTTGCATGAATAAGAGATCATATAATGTAATATACACTTTAAAAAAAAATTCTGATTGGATAATTATCAAGATCGAGTCCAAGCCTTGGGTAGCCTATACTATTTTTATGTAGCGTACGTGGCGCACAAAAAAAAAAAAAAAAAATCCAATCATGGAGAGCCCCTCTCTGCGTATGGTAGATCCGGCCCTGTTCCCCTGGGAATACTTTCATCATTAGTCTGTGTGTTTACATCATATTCATAATAAATGAAAGGTCAGGCTACTACTCGGCTATATGCAGAAGCTTGAAGCCCAACAGCTGAACCTCGAACTGAAAAGAATTTGCAAGTAAAAAGGGAAAGCAGCAGTTATCCACAATAAAACATGATTCAACATGGTTTGTGTGGCGTCACATTTGTTGTGCTGCTTGTGTTGAGTCGGATCTGCTTTACACAAACTCCATCTTCAGTGCAGACGAATCACATCTGAAAACTGAGTGTAAGAGACGACCATTCCTGATCCGCTCCTGACGTGACGAAGATAAATGCTGTCTAGTTCGGCTACTGATACACCCTAAAAGTATGAACTCTTTTTGTGAAGAAAAATATACTTTTGTATGGGATGAATTTAGACTAACCCTAACACACATGCACAATTATGCATAAACCTGATAAATGATAAACTCTCGATGTATGTTTTACTTTCCACAAACAAACGCCTTTCAACTTGCGCGTGCAAAATTCAGAATTAAATGAATGTGCAGTATTTTAGATTCAAACAGTGCAAATAGATTCATTTTTGTTAATACAAATGTTTTCTTTTGTGTTAGTGTTAAATGATTTGCGCATATAACACAGAAGATGTGCATCTGTGGATCAGGCGATACGTGTTCATTCATTGACTTCTTTTCTGAGTCAATCTCATTTAATTCATTTGGATTTTGAGACTTTCTTTTCGCGGTTTTCAAGCATTTCACAAACCACACACAAACAACTACAACTGAATAGGCCTGGTGCTGATTATCAAAGTGCACTTATGGGGCGCCGTTTGTAAAGCTGCTCACACGGAAAATAATAGCAACATTTTGTCACATTTAGCTTCAAACAATGTTAAAAAAACTGGTATGAATTTTTGATGGTCACTTTTTAGCACATTTACAACAATATTTGTCAACTTAGAGATATTTTAAATAGTTAAATCTAAATATTAAATGTTACACCTAGGCTATGTTAAATGTTAAATCTAAATGCTAAATCTAAATGTTAAATCTAAATCTAAATTTTAAATCTAAATGTTAAATCTAAATCTAAATGTTAAATCTAAATATTAAATCTAAATCTAAATGTTAAATCTAAATCTAAATATTAAATCCAAATCTAAATGTTAAATCTAAATGTTAAATCTAAATCTAAATGTTAAATCTAAATGTAAATCTAAATGTTGAATATAAATGTTTAGGGTGAAACTAAATATTTAACTAATATGCAAATTCAAATGCCGGTAACCGGAAGTGCCAAAATAAAAGCTCGAGGAGGTCAGAGTGTAAATGCGTTTGTCGCTTTACAAACGGCGCCCCATAATTATTTGGAGCAAACTGTCATCACTCACATGTGTGTAAGAGAGCTCTTGAGTGTGTGTTGATTTTGTTCTTAGCTAAGAACAAATCCAAGATAATAAAACATTAGTGAATGTCAGAATCTTCGTAAAAAGGGTTTAAGAACACATTTCTTTGTAAGAACGGTTGGTAAATGAGGACCAATTTTATTTATTTTTCACTATATTATAAAATTTCTATAGACATTTATTGTTCATGTATGAATAATAAACACTTGTGTGTTAAACTGCAAGCATAAGGTTAGGAGAAAAACTACATACTAAAAACTCCTGGGTCAAAAATAAAATGGGTTGAAGAAATAACCCAGGAGTTTTTAGTGTGTATATATAGAAATAAATGATATAAATGAAAAGAGCCTGAAGATAAATAAGGTTTTGAGCTGCAAATTATCTTCACATTCATTTAAAATTGCCCTGTGACATCCATCCTATGACGTGACTGAAGACAGAAAGATAAAGGAACAAGAGAAAAAGCTCATATGACGGTGTTTAAGACAGAAAAAGACATTTCCACAATGAAATACATTATGCATATTTCACGTACATTAAATGATATTACATTAGGGACGTCTCTACAATTAATAACCCAGAAAAACAATCCAAAACTTCGCTTGACACGCTTGAGTTTCACAATTCCTAATTAATGATTAACCATTAAAGAGTTTCAAGCTCTTAACCAGCGAGATTCTTAATAATTTCAGACAGAACCTTTATCGTTCTCCACGTAGATCATAAACCACTGAAATCTGTTGAGAAATCCTTTACATCCATGGACTGAAGTGAGCAAATGATCATTTAAACTGAAATAAACAATTATTTATTCACAAATTAATTGAAACTGTTCATGTGTAGAATTAGACTAATATAATAATGTGTAAATGAGCAAAGTGACAAACTTCACTGTTGTTTATTGATCTGTTAAAGCAACATGAGAGTGTGTGTGTTGCTGTAGTGCTGGATATCAGTCATGTGATCATCACGGCCCAATCACAGCCACCGTACTGATACTCAGATCAACAGCACTCTTACTCATGAGATATGGAGTAAATATTGGAAACATGATGAAAGCAGGAAGATCCAGATCTACAGGAGTGACGTTTACTGAATATTGACCGGTAAGATCCTCAGAGAGGAAGAAAAACCACACCTGAAGAATGGAAAGAGTGTGTGAGTGAAGGTGGTTGTGAATGTGTGTAGATGTGTGTTAGTTACAGGATCAGAGAACGACACCGTTCCTCCGTCATAGTCCAGATTCACTCT
>NC_139983.1:3240879-3345879 GCF_963993115.1 Abramis brama | reverse complement strand
TACATCATGATAATAAATAACAACACATATTACAAATTACAAAAAATACAAAGAGTACCTAAAATATAAAAAACCTTAATAAATACCTTTAAGACTTATTTAATAGTCTGATTGCACTCGGAACAAAAGAGTATTTGTATCGATTATTTTTAATCTTTGGTAATCTATAGCGACGACCTGAGGGCAACATAAAGAACTCTGGATATAAGAAGTGTTCACTGTCTAAAAGCACAGAATGGGCTCGACTCAAGACACTTCTGTTAAACAGAGCTGTCAAGCTTCTTTGCTCTTTACCTATAATCTTCCCACTATTATTGACTAATTTATTTAGTGCATTTTTGTATTTCACACTAAGATTTCCAAACCAACAGCTAATGGAAAAGGACAACACTGGCTCTATATACGACTTATAGAACAATTCCATCAGTGTTTGTCTGTGTTAAATGATCTTAATTTTCTAAGACAGTAAAGGCGCTGCTGTCCCTTTTTACACAGGGCCTCTGTGCAGGGCCGCCACCAGGAATTTTGGGCCCCATGACAAAAAAATCAAATTGGGCCCCCTCTGCGCAGCTGTTGGCACCACATCTCTAGGACCTAACTGTCCCATCAAAAGCTTTACATAACTCTAATCAAAGGCTTGCAACTGTCTTGCTTCTTGTAGTTCAATACTAGTACTAGCACAATATTTACTGCTGGTGATTTGTAAATGCAAGTCTGCATACAGTATGCAGTTCACTATTTGATGCAAGATTAAAAGCCACCATAAAAATGTCCTTAAGGCAATCCTTTACAGTCTCAATGTATTTTTATTGTAAAATTAATGACAGATTTAAAAAAAGAAAAAACCTAAATATATATTAACTTTTTAATTAAAATAATTTAACATCATCATCTCAAAACAATGAAAACAGCAGATTTTTGTAACATAACTGCACATATATGCCAACAACAAAATAAAGTTGACGTGTAAAACGGAATTTCCACATCAGGGTTATTATAGCGCTACAAAACAGATCAAGCGATCACTAAATCAATAGGTTTTGAGGTTTGGAATGATGGGAATAACAAAGTCTGTATCTATAGATGTCATTTAACGGCCAAAATTCAGTCTAAATGAACGCATCAAACTGGATTATTTTAATATTGTCTGTAACTTACATGCAGGTTGAGGTAAGCTACTCATTGTTTCTAACTGCATCCAGTACAGACAGGAGGTTATTTTTTTTTATTTTTTTTTTGTCATAATGGTCATTATGTGAGAAAATAATTTGTGTTTGATTTCTGTCATTAATAAATATTTCATTTTCTTTTTTGTCATGGGAAAAAGAGCAAGAGAGACAGTCAGGGAACCCCACACAGACTCCCTGGAGTGATGCCAAGTCATTAACACAGTGTTGCTCGCCTTCTTCACTGGGACAGGGAGGGGTAGTTATGGGGAGACTGGGGTGCTGCTGACTCATCTGTTGTTTAGTCTGCTAAAATGGGCATGGACAATGATTTAATATGAATATCTTGCTAAACGTTTCCCTGCACTGATTAAATGTTGATGAAATGTAGGCTAACACTAGCCTGCAGCTAGCTAGCTTATTTCACTATGGACAACAGGTTAATACCGCTCACAGACTAAAGGCTACCCACCTTTCTTGGGGAAAAACTGGGTTACAGATTGACACCCTTTCTTTTGTCTTTCCTCTCTCTCTCTTTTCTCTCTTTCCTTTGTTGAAAACCAGGTCTCTGTGTGTTTCTGGCGCATCGACTGACTGTCTGCAAGTTTAAACACCGCGCACGCTAAGGCAGGACCAAACCATTTCATGCAGATACAGGGGGGTGGTCGGTCAATATGAATGTTTGCTCTTTTGTCAATGGGGATATTTAACTTTTATTGCCAAAATAAGTAAAATCAAAGACATCATTCATGTTATTATTATTTGAAATATACTCAATGATGATGGTTTATATAGTGTATAATATAATAAAATGTTTAAATTAGTTTTTACTTATTTGTTGGGGCCCCTGTCAGTCAGGGGCCCTTAGAATTGTCCTAACTTTTCCCCCCTATATGGCGCCCATACCTCTGTGTTCAAATCAAACCGCAATCTTTTATCAATAATTGTCCCCAGATATTTGTAGCTGTCCACACATTCCACCTTATTGAACTTAACAAATGTGTCTTGGGAAGGATGTGTTTGTATTCTGAAGTCAATATTCATGTCTTTTGTCTTGGATACATTAATCTGCAAAAAGGCATCATCACACCACTTCACAAAATCATCAACCACTGGACCATGGCACGTTTCATTTTCTTCTAAAAGACTCACAATAACTGTGTCGTCTGCAAATTTTAAGAAATACCTATTTTTATGTTTGCTTAGATCTATGAAATGTATTTATAATGTGGTTCAGCTGGACTAAACACAACCAGTCCTGATTACTGAAGCCCTATTCAATCAAATCTACACTTAAATAGGACTTTTTCAACAGCATCAAGTTTGTTAAAAGGTCTTAAAGTGCCCCATATGCTTTCTCGAATATTCCCTTTCATGCAGTGTGTAATACGGCTGTTTGTGAATGTAAATGTTCTGCAAAGTTGTAAAGTGGAAAGTGCTCGATAAATAAAGTTATTGTTTCCCAAAAGAAAGAATCGAGTCTGAACCGCCTAAACGAGTCGTCAGTAACTCCAGTCTCACTTCTGTGACCGGCATACCTAACGATGAAACACATTTGCAAAATTAACGCCTATGGTCTTCATTGGCTGCCGGCAAACAACGTCTTCTTTGTTCTGTGACCTCACACACACACACTGAACATTTCAAAAACTTTTAGCCTTTTATGTTCAAACCGGATTCAGAGAATGATGGAGAGACTCAAGAAGAAGAGACAACATGTAGAAGCAACAGGACATTTCTGAATGGTTAGTTGATGAGTTTATGTAGCTTATGTGGAGTTAACTATCTTCTAGTCATTGATTAGCATATTCTGTCTTGATAATCCATAAATCGTGTTCAGGGGGCGGGGTTTATGTAAATTTTAGGGTTTGTGATGTCACTAACCCGGGAGGAATGTCCTGTAGTCTCTAAGTAGTCCTGTAGTCTCTCTAGTCTCTAGTCTCGACCAGCCGTTTGTTGTAGTCCTTAAAAAGAGATTTCTGTAAAATCAAATATCTCCCTTTGCTTTGAACTTTGAGCGTTGTAACTTTGCAGATGTTGTTTACGCTCAAACAGCAACATTACACACTAACTAAAGCTAGAAAAATGAAATCATAATCAACCACCCCTTTAATATTTGGCAAGTGTCTGTGCTGCTGCTGTGTGTGTGTGTGTGTGTGTGTGTGTATGTGTGTGTGTGTGTAATAAGCAGAGTGTGTGTGATAAGCAGAGTGTACGCACGTTGTGGATCCGCCAATAGGCGCACATTACTAACGCGCTCTTTAAATAACAAAAAATAATAATAATTACTGCATCATTGACTTTAGACCAGGTTTCAGTTGGTCAATGGCTCAGTCTATTTCAGTTCCTCAAAATAGCAACACACCAACAATGCGCCTGAACACACTCCTCGTTCTCAGACCAGCAGCCCATGGACACACAGATCGGCACAGATGCATTTGCTATTTAAACAACGTGGCGCTGGACGTGAAAATGAAAACTGCATCGGGCTGAAACTAGCAAAACACACTTATTGCGTCGCTCCTGGCACTGCATTGCTCTGGGTGTATGATATGGTCCTGTGTGTGTGTGTGTCTGTGTGAGTTGTTAATGGAGATGATGATTTTGCAATTATACTGCCTTGATTAATGCTTGATTTGCTTTATATTGATGTAACCTAAATAGTAATAATGCTTTTGCTTAAGTAGATGTATGTTACCCAATTACTAATGCTGCACAGAATATGTATTGTGTGATTTCACTATTATTAAGAAAACTACTTACTTGCATGAAATATATGTATTGACTGATTTAGAGTAGAAAGCACTTATGTATTAGAAATAGTTTTTATGATAAATGGAAAATGTATTAGTTCAGGTGTATGTTATAGACGATCAAGAGAAGAAAGAAGAGAAAACGGGCTCGAAAATATTGGAAAGGACTGCACCGTAAAGAACTGAAGGCATTGGCGGAGGATTTGGCAGCACTCCATGTGATGACGGCAGAAGAGAGCTTGACAGTGTTTGACCGTCTACATATAAAAGACTGAGAGAGAGACTGAACGGACGGATACTGAATAGCGCAGTGTCCCTCGACGCCTGAAACCAGCTGATTGTACCTTGATTGAAACTTATTTTTGTAACTTTACTATTGTACTTTTATACAACTTTTGTTAAATTTAATAAAACTTATATTATATTATTGGCAAGTTATTGTCTACCAGAGTAGTAATTTAAGAGCCTTAAGCAAGAACTGACCACAGGGAAGTCTGCTGAACTAATTGTAAGTACTTTTTGAATGCTTATAGTTTTGTCCAGATTCGACTTTCCTTACATACCTGAGAATAATAAATAAAGAGGTAAAAGGTGTAAAGATTAAAGGACGCACCATAAAACAGAGTGAGTGTGTGTGAATGAGTGTATGTGTGTGTGTGTGTGTGTGTGTGTGAATGTGAATGAGTGTGTGTGTGTGTGTGTGTGTGTGTGTGTGTGTGAATGAGTGTGTGTGTGTGTGTGTGTGTTTACTACTCTCTTCATGTCACTTTCAGTTTAATTTACATGTAAAACAAGAGATATTTGTCTTACCTTATATGATGAAACCACTTCACTGATGGGTCTGACTTTGTGATTGTCGTGTTGTTGTGAAGTAATACACACTACACACACAGGCTGTTTGTCCTCCAGACAGAAGAGTTTGAGTTTCTCACTGTGTAAACTGCAGATCTCCTCAGATCCTGATGAATGCGTCTCATTTCTCTCCTTCAGGATCGACTCGCACATGTTTTTTAATGCCAGATTATATGGAGGAGGATCTTCTCCTGCAGACAGGACACTCCTGAGTTTTCTTGGTTCTCCAGAACTGTTGAAGACACTCTTTACAGACACTGTGACTACATGATAAAACAACAGGAGCCTTGAAGATTTCACAGCACACGGGACAAGAAAGCTCTTCAGCAGAGACATTTAGTGAAGCCATTTTCACCGTTTGAGCTCCAGCAACACAAACTTTACTGTCACTTTCTGAACGACGGGTTTAAAAACGAATCACCTTGAGAATCACAGCGATCTGCTGTCTGTTCAGAAACAAATGTCTCAAAAATCCTTCTTGAAAGTGTTTGTCTTCATTCTCCACTGATCGCTGCTTCTTTATTGCTTATTGTCGAGAGAGAAGAGAGTCAGCATGACAGAACAGAGAAATAATAAGTCAGTCTCTTCCTGGCAAGTGTTGTAAGAGGGTGGAGTTTATGATCACATGTGGGTCAAAGAACAACATCAGGATTTCTTCAGGTTAAATTTTAACTTCCATTTTCCAAAACTTCAATTAAAACTTTCTCAGGTATAATGCTATATATTAAAACCTTGAATCAAACACTAAAGAACAATGAAAAACACAAATATTGGCAATAAAAAAGACACTTTATTTGTGTGTTTTATTTATTGCTCTTTATTTTTAGAGAGATTGTTTGTTCAAGTATCCATTTGTAGTGGACTATGTCTCGAACCACAAAGAAACTCCCGACACCACTGGCTTCGGTGGACCACGTCTGCAGTTTATTGACAGAGGACAGACAATCAACACACAAGCCTTCAGGTTCACTCTCTTTCAGCTGAAGGATGTATATAATGCTGAGTGAGTTTGCTGGACGCTTCAGTGAATGATGATATATTTTGCTAAATAAAATTATCCTGTCAGAAGAATTGCACTATTATTTATTTTCCCGTCAGTATCATCTCAGTGAGCTTTTGTGAGGGTTTACTCATGCGCAGTAAAGGTGAATTTAGTGTTAGCTTCTGGAAAACGCCTGAAAACGCCAGTGTGGACGGAGAGCGCTTTGAAACGAAAACAGCGTTTTCAAATGTATGTGGAGTAATGCAGACGAAGCCTTAAACTGAGCTCATCTTCATGCTGGATGATAGTTGATGGAGCTCAGGTCATTACCTTCCTCTCCAGCAGATCCGCTCCTCCGGGTGGAGTAGAAGATGTAGTCGACCATGGCCGGCCCGTCTGAGTTCAGTGTGGAGACCGCAGGGGTCTGAGTGTCGGGACGCTCCTCGCTGTAAGCTGACGCCAGGCTCAGCGTGTGATGTAAGGTGAGCCCGAACCTGCAAACACACAATCAGATTCATGTGAGGAACGGCAGACGCTTCGGATCAGGACAATCATGACCAGCTGACCAATCAGCTCCCAGATGTGAAGCGCTAGAAATGCACAGCATAACTGAACTGGTACAAAATAAAACTATTGATTAGATGTATAAAAACAACACATTTTAACCTGTTAACTGTCACCCCTCTTTTTGAGCATAGATCTGAACTTTAAACATGTTTAGTACAGTTCATTCCACAGCATTCATCAAATGCAGGCATGGGAGACCGGGTATGGTTGTAACACTTTTTGCTTCAGTAACTATAACTCACTGAATTTTGTAGCTAGAGTTCTCAAACTTTTATACAAAGTACCCACATGTGTTCACTACAAATGGCACCAATTCAATCCTCTACAAGAATATCACAGACCTTGTGAGTTGGTGTCAAATACATGAAGTACCTTCGTTACAACCTACCCCAATACCGGGGTAGGTTGTAACACATGCTGGGGTAACTTGTAACAATTACACAAAAGAAGCAAAAATGGATGCCACACTATAAGATATGCTTCAAAAACAGGTTTATTGACATAAAAGAACAATGTCTCAATCCATCTCTGGAACAAACTGTCTGATTAACTTCTTTTTTTTTTTGCCTAAGAAACTACATTTGAATCTAATATAAGTCAAACTTATTTATCTGCAATAGTTTAGATACTAGACAAAAAATAGTCTTGGTCAAAAAATGTACTTTCTTAACTCAAAATCATTTTTTTCTTAATAAGTTCAGATTGTGTCAGTTTTCAGACTTGACAACCACCATGCGTTGTCAGGGAGACAGTAGGTAAACACCAGAGCCATAGAGAGAAAAGAGTTGCGACACTCCCATAGACCTCCGTTGTAAAAAATGGCGGCGCTTTTAACCGCCTACTTCCGGGATTTGAAGATCGGAATAGTTCCAAACATTGTCATTTGGGCGTTGGACACCATTCACTTACATTGCTGCGCGTCGAGTTGTTCCAGAGTTAAGTTGCTGAAATATCGACCTCTTTTGAATTGTCAACTGTCTATATTGTTTCAGAGGCCCTTTGCGATGCTTATACTGGTCTTCATTTGTACATGCACAGCGTAATTATTTATATTTTATGCTGGTTGTTTCAACCAATTTTCAAGCACTGCCTGCTAGCTAGTTAGCTAGCGCGACTTCGTCAGCTAAGAGTTCGGTAATGAATCGCTGCCACCTTTATAGCAACTTTTATTTAATTAAATTTGGGATATACTAACTTTTCATTATGTTTTATTGTCTTGAGTGAAGCGGCTTGTGAGAACAATGCTGGACCTCTAGGATTGTTATGGCCATCACCAGTCCTGTCTGTTTCATGGATTACCTGCCCCTGGTTTTTGTTTTTCTTGTTCACACACACTCACACAAGCACACATTTTTGTTGTCTGTCATTGTTTAATAAAAAATATTGGTAACGCTTTAGATTACAGCCCGGAAAGTACTGCGTAATTAAAACGAAATTACAGTGTAACTTTCGGTAATTACAGTGTAGCCTACCTATAAAGTACTTACGTGTAAGTATAGGGGAATAATATGTAAAGTCTTGGGAATAAAGGGGTTACAACCAGGATAATAACAAATTATTTAGACTGTAAGTATTCCATGTAGTTACAGGGTAAGTATGGCATTGCGGGCTGTAAATTATTGTTTCATGTAGTTACAGGGTAAGTACAATAAAAACACATGTACACACACACAATCTGACATCACTTGGAAAACCTTTATTTGAAAAACAACTTATTTCAAAACAGATTTACAACATATTACACTTCTTATTCTTTTTTTTTTTCTTTTTTTTTTAAATCAACTTTTCATTTCAAATACTAAAGTCCTGACAGAAAGTAGCATGTTTTGTCCTTTTTTGCTTCTCTTGCATGGCTTCCTCCTCCTCTTGGTCCTCCTCTTCTTTTTCTATCGTTCCACTGATTAGCCTAATCTTAAGAAGGAGTCTTTTTCTATTCTGTATTATGTATTAAAAGAAAATACAGTACACCCAGAAATGTTTTTATAATTTACTCATCTTTTCGCTAACGACCAACTGTCACCAGCGAGTGCATGAGAGTCGGCTTCATAGGGTCGGCTTGAATGGCTTCGCGTTTGGTGAAGCTTTAAGCGTTCATTGCATTCTCTTTGTGAAACTCGCGCGAGAACTGGTGTCTCTGTTCTTCTGCATGGTTTGTTTTTCATTATTAATATCTGTTATTGTTTGTATTTTGTTGTGAGCAATAATAAAAACGTTAAAAAATAATAATAATTCGACATTCGGTTTTCCGGTGCGCTTACGTCACGCTTTACTCAACCCTCTCATGAACGCGCAGGTGACAGTTGGTACTTGGTAGGAAATCAAGCAATTGCCTCAAAACCATTTTATCTGCTCAAAATCAGACAATGCTCTCAGATCATACACACGAGTCAATATTATAAACACTACAGATCATTCGTTAGACACACATCAAAAAATGGAGCCAATTTTGAGGCAATTGTTTGATTTTGCCAGAAGAGTCAGATGTTCTCTGAATGTGGCTTGAAAATTTGTTTTTTTGTGTTCAAGGTTTTGAGAAAGTGAGTTTCAAGAAATGTGTTTTAACTATTCAGAAAAACTGTAAAATCCCTTTGGGAAAAATGAATAAGAAAAATATTTACGGAACCAACGCCACTAAAAAGTAGCCAGGCCATTTTTTCTGCTTGAACTAACATTGCTGTAACCTGTTATCAGATAAGTTTATTAATATGAATTACTTTGAGTTAGTACAATAATAATAACAGAATGTAAATGATCATATGAAGCACATTTTATTTAGGCATATTTTTTTCCAAAGAATTTTAATCCGCCACTGATTGAATGTCATGTATTTACGGCATTTTACCTGTTAGAAACACATGCTCGGTGTTAATGTTATTTTAAGGTGGGCTGGAAGTAAATGAACACGCACCACAGTTTGGGAACCACTGCACTTTTCAACAAGATGTGTGTGTAAAGTGAGTCCAGCACTGATGCTGCATTTATTTGCACAGAATCAAAGCTGCATCTTCACACTGCCTAACATCGATTGTACCAGAGAATGGACTTTTGACATAATTTATAGTAAGCTGTCATAACTGAATGTGTGTTATTAGTTAATAAAGATGCATTGATGCCTTCTGACCAGCAGAGGGCCCCGGGGCCCCAAGCATTTACAATAAAGTACAGCCTAATATTCAATATTCAGCTTGCAATAGCAGTATAGAGGATCATGTTAGACACATAAGAAAAATCATGCTTTTGTAAATCATATTTATAACATTTAAAGTCAAAATTATTACATAAAAGTCATGATTATGACACAAAGTCACAATTTCGACTTTTTAATCTTAGTATGCCATATAAATACTTAGTAGGTTATAATTTCAATTTTATCTCATCATTTCAATTTAGTTTGTCATCATTTTCACTTTTTATCTCATAATTTCACATTTTTTATCTCATAATTATCACTTCATGTCATAATTTTTACTTTTTATATGGAAGTAAAATAATGTCAAATGTTTTTGAAATAAAAAGCCTGTTGAATTGCACTACTTGAAAAAATAGGCATTGCATTAACCATGCTTGCATTTTAATGCATTGTATTTTTAGGGCTTGCATTTTTATGGGCTGAAATTCAGCATGGTTGAATATTTAAGCTGTGATTATTTCAATTAAAAACATTTCAAACGCCTTTTCATTATTAAAAATTCAATAATCCATATTCACCTTTCATATTTCACTTCCAAAATATTCAAACTGTTTAAAAATACAACCAATAATATTCAACAGGCAATGTTCGGGCCATTTTATTTGCGCTTTGCAAAATTCGCTTCCACAAATTCAGTGGTTCAATTCGACAGTAAATTCAACATTGACGTCCAGGAACTGCAGGAAAAGCAATAGATTACCGAGCATACTCTCCATCTGCTGTTAGTCGACCTCACCATCAGATGGTGCAAAAGCGCGTGTTGTTGACGAAGACCAGCAAAATTAGAGCAAGTCATTCATTCATAAAACTCATTTACAGCAATGTAAGTGTATTTGTGATTATTATGACGGCTGTTTTATGTTAAATTCAGTGTCTTCATGGTTACTTTTCCTGTGTAGCCTACATGCATCTTTCTCTACCGTGAACGAGATTATAATGTTATTCCCCGATGCGGATGTACAGATCCAATGTTACATTTTTGAGGTTGACATATATTTCTCTTGGTTGTGTGGCAGTTTGCAATTCTGGATTAAGTCCGACTACGCCACCCGGAACTAGTCCGGGAACCCACAGATTATTCAGGTACACAAAGCACGCAGACGAGTTCAGTGATTCAGGTCAAATGATTGTGAAATAATGATTATGTTAAAACACAACCAACACATTCAGATCACCTTTTCTCTTTGTTCATCTGGCTGTTATAACTCAGGTACAGCAGCCAAACAAAACTTAAAGTTAATAATTTAAGGGTCAAGAGCCCAACTAAAACACACACTGATCTCCACAATGGTGACTTTAATTATGGTTTTCTCCTTTAGTGATTCTGCTTGTTAACACCAGGTGTCTTCAATGTTTGCAATAAAAGATATTTTGTAAATTTTACTCATTTTAAATGGTTAACTTTTAAGGAATTAATTTGATTAATTATTACTCAATTCTAATTTGTTACATTTAATTAATAATATTGCTTGTAATCTGTTGCCTCAATTTTATTGATTAGATATCAATAAAATCAATGTATTCTTTTTTACAGTGCAGATCCATCACTCGTTCTCTCGGGGAAGAACAATCATTTCAACAACAGTATTTTGTTTACTTTAATGAACATTTGGCACATAATGTGTTCCTCAGCATTTATGAATGAGGTGTGTGTGTGTCTTGTTTCTTCTTCAGTGACGAAACTTCCAGAAGCTTCTGTGAGCATCGACCAGAAACGTCAAAAACATCTTGAAGAGCTTTAATCTGGAAGAAGATCGGCAGAGACCGTAACTAAACCCCTGAGAAAGATAATCAGTGTTATCTGGTTTACTCTGTGAGATTTGTGTGTGTTTTCTAGCTGACATTGATGAGCTTCTGGAGCATTTGACTGAAGAGTTCATCAGTTCTCTAGATTTCTACCAGCACGAGTTTGACTTCAACATCAACAGTATCTCACATTATAAAGTAGGGGAGACCGGGGACAGTTGCAACACTTTTTGCATTTCTCTCAGTTACTCAGAGACTATTTGGACTAGACCAACCAAATTTGTATATATTAAACTTGCATCTGTCTGCTAATTACCCATACCATTTAAAGATGATTATATATGACATATCGTTCACAGTATTTATTTGAATGGAAGAAGTCAGATGTTGCAACTGACCCCGACCCAGGGACGGTTGCAACACGTTAAAAATACCTAATTATTTAATTTTTAGCTTTTTGTCTCAATGAGCATATAATTCTGAAAATATTAACTGTTTTAGGCCTACTATAATATTATAGTATTATTTATTTCAATAATATTATTGTAGCCTATAATTTATTTATTTAGTCATATTTATCAAATAACAGTTATTGAGTTTTGTTAGTTTATGTGTAGAACATAGGCCTACATATATTCAGTGTGCAGGTGTTACAGATGCTATTCAATCTCTCCATATTTCAGTGTCAGACAGGAAGAATTGAACAATTTGCAATGCATCAAACCTTTATTAAACATGCAATTTATAACTTGTTGCAACTGTCCCAAACCCTATGAGCCATGACAGAACATCATACGCCTGCTAGACACACTATAGACACATGCTAACCATGTCACTTAGAAGTCAACAAAACAATAATTCAAACTAAGTAAGTTTAGATTAATTCATACAAAATGTCAGGACAGTATGACAAAAAGTATATCTCATGAAAGAATTTACTTTCATACCTCCAAAACAAGTTTTGTTCAATAAATGCAGCAGCAAATGTTGAATATGTCTACAGTCTTCTTAGTGGGGGGAGGGTCTAACTGTGCATGTACAGTGTGAGTGTCATCACTCTCGCTTGTTTCTGATTGGAGAAAAATGACATGTTGCAACTGTCCCCGGTCTCCCCTACTTGAAACACTGAAATCAGTGCATAAAGACCCTCGTGTATCCCATAATCAGTTCTTCTCACTGTCCACAGTATAAGAGTCAAACCATTATCCAACAAAACAAATATAAACACATCCAGTACAAGCGCTATATAACTCATGACAGACAGGTGTGTGTCCCACTGAGAACCTGTGATACAGGTATATTTATGAATTCCCCTAAAAACAGTCACACGAGCCATCATTTGATCCATCAGTAACAGCCTCTCTCCTGTTTCAACACAAGCACTTCATACACAACTCAAGTAATATGCTAATATTTTATGAGTACTTCCTGTAATCAGCAGTTTGATCATTGCCTTCCTTTATATTAATTTACCTCTTCCCTTTCTGCCATCACTGAAATCACAATTGACCTTATAGACTATTATCATTTTCACAGTGTAAAACTCCATCAAATTGAATCTAATAATCCTCACATATTATTTATATTACAAATTAAGACAACATTTTGTATAAATCTTAATGGAACAAGGGAATGAACCGTTTAGTCTGTGATTCATATTCATAAAAAAGAACATGTTTAAATGTAAGTTTTAAGATTTATATACCAAATGTTTTGAGCTCTAGATTTTTTTAATTCTTAATTCATAATATGAATAATATGTAAGGATTATTCAATTCAATTTGATGGAATTTTAATATTTGATGGAATTTTAATATTAATTGAAATGTGCATCCATCAGATTGGTGCTCACGTTCTCTTTTGTAATGTTGATTTTGATTGCATTATCATTTCTGATGTGGATTCAGATCTCTCTCTGGACCAAGCGTGCCGCACAAGTGCTATAAAGTGAAGCCAAAGCCACAGTAAATTTTTTACTAACCATTTCTGCAGGAGTGACCTTGATATCGCGGCTATACCTCCTGCTCACTACTGCACAGACTCGTTAAGAACGTTCTCCAAACATACAACTGACTTCCAGCCATAGCCTTAGATGAAATAAAATAATAAAACAAAAATCTCTCAACAACTTTACAAACTGCATTACCAGCTTCACTTATAACTAACCAGACTGACTTTATTTATAAAGAAGCTCTTGTTGAGAATTAATAGAGGTTTAGATATTGATGTTTTATTATTTCGTTTGACGTTAGTGTTTGCTATAGTTGGGCTCTCGACCCTTGACTTTTAGACTTTATATTTTCTCTGGCTGCTGTAACTGTGTTTGTAACACACTGTGTTGACACATTTGTTATAGCAGAAAAAAAGCCAAAAGAGAATGTATCCAGATGATGTTGATAACAACATAATCATCACCTATATTCAGTATGCAGTCTTTGTGTGGTGTTGTTCATTTTATATATTTAATTATAATTGCCCTGTGATTATAAAATATGAGATCCAACAGTGTTAAGGTCCTTGCACACTGAGTCCATCAATTTTCGCATGTGTTTTTTCATATTCGTGATTCGGTGGCTCTAAATTGTCAAAACACCATTCAAAATGCTTGCTACGGATGCGAAAAATGCAGAAAATCGAACCTGATCCAAAATTTTTTTTGACGGATGAAAGTTTCGGTGCAAGCGTGATTGACATAACGTGAGGTTGTATTTATTTTTTAACGTGCAAAAATTTCGGATGCGAATTTCGGACTCAGTGTGCAAGGGCCTTTATAATCATTTACAAAGAATTTTAAATGCATAATGAGGCACAAACATTTGACCTACTGTGTCATTTAGACACAAAGAGACATCAAGAATCAGCGTATAAATCTCAACAATGGTGACGATCAAAAGCTTCATGCTGCAATGCATGCTGGGTAACTAGTCTTTGTGCACTTTGACCTCACATTGTGACCATAGTATGAGCACACAGTGAGGACGCTGTGAGGTTACACTTTTAGCTCACTGTAAACTCACATTGTGACCACATCACAAGTGTCCTGGGAGCTCATGGTGAAATCACTGTGAGATCAAGTTGTTGACTGAGCCAAGCCTAAATTCAACTGAGGGGCTAAAATTAATTCCGATGATGTATCAGACAGTGAACAACGTATGTTTTCATTTGGACGGTAATGAGACAGTGACCTATTGGCTCGGTCACTCCCCAAATTATCCAGAGAATACCCTCATAATGCAGAAAGGTCTGTGGGTGAACAATGGTGGTCTGGATGTGTGTGAAGGAAACTTCTGCTCCCTGAGCTGGATTCTGATTACAATAGCACACGAAAATCAAAGTGCACTTCACGAATGGAGAGGGTTAATGGATATGTGTTGCACCAGAAGCCTATCGCGAGTCACCCAGAGCTAGAAAGATGAAATGCGGGGAAATCTGAAGATGTTCACATAATATTGGGTGGGAAAACAGTTTGAATGCCATTCTATCCTATAGTGCTCCTGATCCAAGGCACATAATGTCATACTTTCCTCCAAAAGCTAGAGATGAATTAGCTTTGAATAAAGTGGTTAAAACAGTTGCCCAGAGTTACCCGTATAACAACTTCTTTCTTAGAGACGACCCAAGCTCCGAATGGTACAAAAGGTAATTTTAGACACATGTTTGATGAGATGGGGAGTGTTGAAACCAACGAAGGTTCATTTGGTCCGATGGGATGCTGACAGGTCTTATGATTGACAGGGCGGGGCGGGCACGTGATCGGCTCAGAATGCATTTTCAAATTGCACTTTGAATTTTGCTACATTCATTGCGGGACACTTAATGGAAATGCAATCGCAAGTGTCTTAACTGTGAGTGTAAATGCAATTAAGAAAAAATAACATTTAAATTACAATTTTGTTACAGTTTTTGCTTGAACATGTGAAACATATCTAATCATTTCTGTAATACATTTTAATTTTAATTTTGCAACTTATAAAGCGTTAAAATATGTATTCAATTTACATATTAAAACTAGTGTATGAAATGGCACATGTAAATTATATAATTGAATTTTCATTTTCATTTAGCACCAAACGTTGCACAAATGTAATGGAAAATTAAAATTAAAATACAGAAATGCATTGCCATTTTACATATTGTATTGTTATTTTGCATATTACTTTTCAAATTGAAATTTGCTACTCATAAGCTTCGATACTATGTGGTGTTTTTAATATGCTTTAAGACAAACCATGTGTAAATTCATAAGTCGACAGCATTGCTGAGTGTTTTCTCCTTAAAACTGCAGTGAACCAAAGACAGTCTCAAAAACACGCTTTGAAATCGCTGGTGTTTCTGACGTCACAAACTACCTTGTAACCAATCAGATCAACGTGTGATCGTCAACCAGTGGATCTCTGAGCTGAGTGAGTGAGTGGAGGCGGGGCTCATTTGCATATTCATAGAACCACATCATAGAACCATACTAAATGAGGCAAGGGGGTCTCCTCATTTGATATAATGTCTTATCTTTATATCTTTCTTTCTCGTTATGTCAGAACAGGATTTGCTTTCTAGGATGTATTAATTGATGGTTGATTTTTAGAGTGTAAAGCTGTTCCACAAAGGTTATTGTAAGAGTCATTATGCTCTATTTAAATGTCTGTAGTAGTTCCACTGGAGAAAACTGGGTGGAGTATGGGTTTAGGGTATATATGGTGTAATGGGGAAGCAAACAATTTTTGACCGTGTCAGGATTATGTAAGGACATGCTAACTGATGATTGCAATGTGTTTGAGCATCCGAACTGAGACAAATAAAGAAGAAAAATGCAGTATTGGACTGGAAGTGTATTTGTTTGGAACCACGCGTCAGATAGCCCTACAAACACCTCTTAGTGACAAGATGGTAATTTGTCGCTACAGTTATTTCAATTCTATTCAGATGTCTTGTGAAACACCACACTGTTGTTTGCTGACATTGTTCCTCCAGAACACAAAAACTGGAGGTATTTTGTTGTTGTTTTTACTTCAAATAATGACGTTGTTTATTTTATTTTATTTTATTTGTTTGTTTTATTTGAAGCACTTTATTGTTGACCACCACAAACTTTATAACTTGCATCCTCATTGTAAATATATATATATAATTTACAGTAAATTTTGGTTGCCAGCCAGCCTGAAAATTAGAGTACAGTAAAAACACAGCATAATTGTAAAAACTGCAAAACAAGAGTAGCTGTGAATTAACATGTAACATTTTAGTCCAGTGATGGTGATGAAGAGTTACAGAATGGTTTAAATGACATAAGGATTAACCAAAATCAGACAAATCATTGTGTAGTGTTTGGAGTTTTCCTGGTAACTGTTCCAGCACACTTTTATTTCTGTAATTATTAAATTGGTTAAATAGAATTTAAAACAATTACTTACTTCATCAATATAATGTTTATTTTGTTCTGCAAGACAGGGAAAATATGTATTTTTGTTTATAATTAAGATTTTGAGTTTGTTCTGTGAGTGACGTCATTGGTAATGGACCGGTCGCGCGCCTGCACTCTCTTCAGAACAGCACGTGACTGGAGAGAGTCAGATATGTCTCTGCACTGCTCTGCATTTAAGAGCGAAATTATGCTGTATTAAGTAAAGTTTCAAGTTGATATTTATTATAGAAGTGTCATAAAACGGGAACAAGTTTATATATGCATTTTTCTGCCAACAGTTCAATGTATTTTCAGAGTTCAATAAACGCACGTGTTTGGTTTATGTTGCGCCTGCGCGCCAAATTAGAGTGCAGGTTTTTCCCTGTTAATCATTTTCTCTACATATAATTTTGGTGGATTGAGTCTGTGAAAATGTCGTTTAGTATATTAAATGTGTGTAGCTTTAATTTGGATATTAAAATGTATGTTTATAGCCATATGTGTGACCTGTGCATTAGATGAATTGCAGTTGCTGTAAGAGGATGGTACTTAACGTGTCTTTTCTCATACATCCTTCAGCTGAAAGAGAGTGAACCTGAAGGCTTGTGTGTTGATTGTCTGTCCTCTGTCAATAAACTGCAGTCGTGGTCCACCAAAGCCAGTGGTGTCGGGAGTTTCTTTGTGGTTCGAGACATTGTCCGCTACAATTGGATACTTGAACAAACAATCTCTCTAAAAATAAAGAGCAATAAATAAAACACACAAATAAAGTGTCTTTTTTATTGCCAATATTTGTGTTTTTCATTGTTCTTTAGTGTTTGATTCAAGGTTTTAATGTATAGCATTATACCTGAGAAAGTTTTAATTGAAGTTTTGGAAAGTTCAAATTGAACCTGAGAAATCCTGATGTTGTTCTTTGAACCACATGTGATCATAAACTCCACCCTCTTACAACACTAACCAGGAAGAGACTGACTTATTTCTCTTTTCTGTCATGCTGACTCTCTAATCTCTCGACAAAAGCAATAAAGAAGCAGCGATCAGTGGAGAATGAAGACAAACACTTTCAAGAAGGATTTTTGAGACATTTGTTTCTGAACAGACAGCAGATCGCTGTGATTCTCAAGCTGATTCATTTTTAAACCCGTCGTTCAGAAAGTGAAAGTAAAGTTTGTGTTGCTGGAGCTCAAACGGAGAAAATGGCTTCACTAAATGTCTTTGCTGAAGAGCTTTCTTGTCCCGTGTGCTGTGACATCTTCAAGGCTCCTGTTGTTTTATCATGTAGTCACAGTGTCTGTAAAGAGTGTCTTCAACAGTTCTGGAGAACCAAGAAAACTCAGGAGTGTCCTGTCTGCAGGAGAAGATCCTCAAGAGAACATCCTCCATATAATCTGGCGTTAAAAAACTTGTGCGAGTCATTCCTGAAGGAGAGAAATGAGACGCGTTCATCAGGATCTGAGGAGATCTGCAGTTTACACAGTGAGAAACTCAAACTCTTCTGTCTGGAGGACAAACAGCCTGTGTGTGTAGTGTGCTTTACTTCACAACAACACGACAATCACAAAGTCAGACCCATCAGTGAAGTGGTTTCATCATATAAGGTAAGACAAATATCTCTTGTTTTACATGTAAATGAAACTGATAGTGACATGAAGAGAGTAGTAAACACACACACACACACACTCATTCACACACACACACCCACACACACACACACACAGGACCCTATCATACACTTGGTGCAATGCAGCGCCAGGAGCGACTCAATAAGTTTGTTTTGCTAGTTTCAGCCCGACGCAGTTTTCATTTTTACGTCCACCGCCACTTTGTTTAAATAGCAAATGCATTTGCACCGATCTGTTCACCCATGGGCTGCTGGTCTGAGAACCAGGTGTGTGTTCAGGCGCATTGTTGGAGCGTTGCTATTTTGAGGAACTGAAATAGACTGAGCCATTGACCAAATGAAACCTGCTCTAAAGTCAATGATGCAGTCATATTTTTTATTTTTTTTTATTTAAACAGTGCGTTAGTAACGTGCGTACACTCTGCTTATCACACATACACACACACACACACACACACACACACACAGCAGCAGCACAGACTTGCCAAATATTAAAGGGGTGGTTGATTATGATTTGACTTTTCTAACTTTAGTTAGTGTGTAATGTTGCTGTTTGAGCATAAACAACATCTGCAAAGTTCAGAGCAAAGGGAGATATTTTATTTTACAGAAATCTCTTTTTAAGGACTACAACAAACGGCTGGTAGGAACTACACGACATTCCTCCCGGGTTAGTGACATCACAAACCCTAAAATTTACATAAACTCCGCCCCTGGAACGCGATTTATAGATTATCATGACAGAATATGTTAATCAATGACTAGAAGATAACTCCACATCAGGTTCATAAATTCATCAACTAACCTTTCAGAAATGTCCTGTTGCTTCTACATGTTGTCTCTTGTAATAAGGGGTCCACTGGAGGCAAGTTGTAGTAAAGTGCAGTTTATTTCAAATAAAACAAAACATGAAACATAAACATGGCGTGGCATGAAAACAAAAACCGTGGCATGAACTAAAACTTACACAACAGCAGAAATCATGACAGAATCCCCCCCTCTAAGGGCGTCTCTCGATGCCCAACAAAACCAAAACACAACATAATACCAGGAGGGTGGTGGAGTGGAGGAGGTCATGGGGGAGGGATGGTGGGCCAGGCCCATGCAGGGGAACAGGACCTGGGCCGTGGCAAGGCGTGGGCGGACCCGGCAGTGCAGGAAGCCAGGGCGGACCAGACATTTCAGGTGGCCAAGGTGGACCAGACAGTTCAGGGGACCATGGCGGTGCGGCCTCCATGGTCCTATCAAGGACCCTACTGCCCCTCCCCCCCAATTTATTTTTCTTGGGGACAGCTATGGGGTTATGGGCTGGAACAGACAACGGCTCAGGTACAGAAATGACGTGAAAAGTCTCGGCAGACGTAACGTGAACAGTCTCTGGCTCGGCAGACGTGACGTGAACAGTCTCTGGCTCGGCAGACGTGACGTGAACAGTCTCTGGCTCGGCAGACATCACATGAACTTCAAATATTTGCACCGACCACACACACCATATGGCTGTGGCCATAATGGTTAGTGTAGCAGTCACTGAGGGCTCAAGATTAGTGGCAGCCATCTTTGCCGAGGACTCAAGTTCAGGCGTGGTGGCGGCCATCTCTGCTGAGGGCTCAGGTTCAGGCGTGGTGGCGGCCATCTTGTCCGGAGACACTGGCTCGGTGGCGGCCATCTTGTCAGGAGACACTGGCTCGGCGGCGGCCATCTTGTCCGGAGACACTGGCTTGGCGGCAGACATGACGTGAAGAGACTCAGATATGGCAGACATGATGTGAAGAGATTCAGGCTTGGCAGGCATGATGTGAAGTGGCTCAGGCTTGGCGGGTACTGTAGGGTTGCGGGGCTCCTCGTCCACCAAACCCACAGTAAAAGTTGAGCCACTTAATAAAAGGGCATAGTCAATATACTAGGCCAGGGAAAAATGAATTTTTCACCCAGGCAATTGGGACCGCACCTGATCGTTCAGCCCAAACCGAAAAATGTCCTTGAGAGCCACATCATTAAATTTTACCTGGTGACTGAGTCCACAAAATTCTGCAACATAATCCTCAATGGTGAGGCTGTCCTGACGTAGACAAAGGAGGACAACTGCTGGGTTCATAGTAAAAGGTCAAGTATTCTGTAATAAGGGGTCCACTGGAGGCAAGTTGTAAAGAGAACCCAAGTGCAGTTTATTTCAAATAAAACAAAACATGAAACATAAACATGGCGTGGCATGAAAAAAAAAAAACCGTGGCATGAACTAAAACTTACACAACAGCAGATTTACAGGTAACAATACTTGACAAAGACACATGGCAACCAAGAGGGCTTAAATACACAGACTAATGACAAGACAAGGGACACCTGTGAACAATGATCAGACAATTAACCAATGACAAGACACATGGCAGGATCACATGACAAACAGGGAATCACATGACAGACATGGAAACATGACATGAAAAGACCCAAAACCGTGACACTTCTTGAGTCTCTCCATCATTGTCTGACTCCGGTTTGAACACAAAAGGCTAAAAGTTTTTGAAATGTTCAGTGTGTGTGTGTGTGTGTGAGGTCACAGAAGCCGGCAGCCAATGAAGACCATAGGCGTTAATTATGCAAATGTGTTACATTGTTACATATGCCGGTCACAGAAGTGAGACTGGAGTTACTGACGACTCGTTTAGGCGGTTCAGACTCGATTATTTCTTTTGGGAGACAATAACTTTATTTATCGAGCACTTTCCACTTTACAACTTTGCAGAACATTTACATTCACAAACAGCCGTATTACACACTGCATGAAAGGGAATATTCGAGAAAGCATATGGGGCACTTTAAGACCTTTTAACAAACTTGATGCTGTTGAAAAAGTCCTATTTAAGTGTAGATTTGATTGAATAGGGCTTCAGTAATCAGGACTGGTTGTGTTTAGTCCAGCTGAACCACATTATAAATACATTTCATAGATTTGAGGAATTAGAAACTACAGGGGCAAATACATTTTCACGCAGGCCTTGTTGGTATTGAATAACTTTTTGCTTCAATAAATAACATTTTCTTTTACAAACTGGGGCCCGTTCTTCGTACGTCGCTAACTCACTTAGCTGGATTTGATTGTTGGCGATTTGGCATGATCTTGGATTGTTTGGTTCTTCGACGCTCATCCTGGACTTGCTGTCATAGCAACAGGTCCGTAAGCTTAAACCTGATCGGGAGCAGCTTATTTCATGTAAACAGGATTAGACTGCGGCTTCATAAGCGGAGCTGATACGGGAAGTCCAGTGCAGCGCGATAGTGCACTTTCTGAGATATATATTTTTTCTTGTGAGTCGTGAGATTGTCGTTTACATTATTTATTTGTTGGAAACGCACATTTATTTTCGACTTGTCGGAGTCGGGCTTTAACTACAGCACAAACTGTTTGCATTGCCCTAAGATTATTTGCGAGTGGCTCTTTCCTTTACACTATTGGAGATGCGGAGAACTTGATGGAAAGCGCTGTCTGTCGTGTCATTCGGAGTTTACCTGGCGCTTTTAGGTTTAAAAAACAGTTTTAGGTTTTTTTGTGGCATTTCCAAGCCACTGAAGACCCAATGTTGTAAAGCAGTTTTTTTAAGCAGTTTTTTTTTAGGCTATCATAATTTTTTATGAAGATCATGCCGTGTCACTCATGCTCAAGGCCTCACTCAGGCCTCAATGAAGGGGATTACTGTATATGTCACTCAGGCTTCACTAACGTGATTGGTACCATAGACTATAGGCTAGACCATAGACTGCCATCAAGGCCTCAATGAAGGGGATTATGTGAACAGAAAGGGGGATTATGTGAACAGAAAAGGGGTTCACAATGTAAGTGTGCAGCCCAGTTACTATTGTGATTCTTAATATTCCAGATTAATAATATTATATCAAATTAAAAAAAGGCAGTTGACTAAAATCTTCCATATCACAAATGTGAAAGCAAAATGGCCAGGATCTGTGCATGACTTAAAGGGTTAGTTCACCCAAAAATGAAAATGATGTCATTAATGACTCACCCTCATGTCGTTCCAAGCCTGTAAGACCTCCGTTCATCTTCGGAACACAGTTTAAGATATTTTAGATTTAGTCCGAGAGCTTTCTGTCCCTCCATTGAAAGTCAATGGACGGTATACTGTTCACGTCCAGAAAGGCAATACAGACATCATCAAAGTAGTCCATGTGACATCAGTGGCTCAATCTTAAGTTTATCAAGCGACGAGAATACTTTTTGTGCGCAAAAAGTAAACAAAAATAACGACTTTATTCCACTATTCATCTGGGTCTCGAGTTAGTTCACGTAGTGTAATAGCGTAGTGCGTCTGTGTTGTACGTCACACGTAGGCTCACTATTGGCCGACGCTGGTCATGTGTGATGCGTGTGACGTAGCTAAAACAGTAGAGTGTTGGTGCTTGCAACGCCAAGGTCATGGGTTCGATTCCCAGGGAAAGTAAGAACTGATAAGAATGTAAATGTGTACCTTGAAATGCAATGTAAGTTGCTTTGGATAAAAGTGTCTGCCAAATGTGTAAATGTACATTATGCTCAGTATGAGCATGAACTTGAATGTTGTGTATCTAATGTCTTGTATTGGACATGAAGAGAACAATTTGTCTTTAGTGATTAAATTTCTGTGAAAAACACTGAGAGGCAACCACAAATTGTATTACTGAAATAAGCAAAACATATGATATAGTGATAATGAATTATTACAAATATATACTGATATTCTCTATGGCTAATACTCTCATAGGCAGTGCTTAATTTGTAAAGTGGGAGGTCCCGGAGCGCAGAGGGGGGTGGATCCGGCGACTCAAAACGGGGGTTGGAGGTAACGGAACAAAAAAAAATTACACTGCCTACGTAGCTTCTCTGCAGGGGCGGCGCCAGAGAATTTTTAACGCATGTGCTGAGGGGGTGCTAGATCATTGACAGGGAGAGCTGCGCAAAACTTGGCCACTCAATATTTAATATTCAATTATTTTAATGATCACAATTAAAGTTTTAATTTTATTAAATTGAACAAGCGCAACATTAAGCATTCAATAAAATATTCTAAAAGATGTAGGCTATTATTAATAATAATGTTATTTCAACATGATATCTCATTATTTCGACATATGTGTGCGTGCAACAAGCAAGATGTGCATTTGTAAATCCGGTGGCCGTGCATTCATTTTTATTAATAAACTAGTGTTTTCTGACCGTGTCGGCTGCAAAGATGAAGCTGACGATCGCCATCTCCGTAGTGAACGCGCCTATAGCTAGAAATGCACATCTTGGATTGCATAATCAGAGATAGCCTTTTTCTTTTTTCGTTTTGAATTATTTCGTTTAAAGACATTTCAGGCTTTGTGTATTTGATGTATTTCTCATGTCTGTGTGAGGCATAGGCTACACTGAGTTTCGTTAAGTTATGAGATGCGCTCCAGTTAACGTGCAATGCAAGTGACCGCGCGGGCGCCTTCGTCACCTTCCTATTTGCTTCTTATTCATTAAATCCAGGCAATTGGATGAAAAATTGATTAAAATTACGATACAATTTATACAAAACGAAATTCACTATAAAGAAAGGTTTTCTACTAAACAAAACTTAATGAAGTGGTCAAAATCATGTCTGAACCACTCCATGTCTCATATTGCGCATCCTATCTTACTCGTGCTTTTCATAAATCAACATAAATGGGGAAAAAATAACATTATAATATTTTAACAAATATGAAACTAAATGCGCTTATTTAATGGCTACAACAGTATAGTAGGCCTACAGACTCTCTATTTGTACAAATTTGCTGCACATTCATTTAATTCTGACTTTTGCACAAGTTGAAAGGCATTTGTTCAAATCAAGTTCACGGATAATTGTGCGTGCATTTATTAATCATCATGATACTAAAATCATAACAAAGTAGGCTATGCTATGTACAAAAAATCAGATGAGCCCAAAATATGAACGCAATTACATGTTAAGCATTTTCCTCCCATAGAAAACCATTATAAGAAGAACGCTTAATGTGCTTAATGCAGATTAGAATGTCCCCTTATTATGTCGAAATAACAAGATATTATGTTGAAATAACATATATTATGTCGAAATAACGAGATATTATGTTGAAATAACATATATTATGTCGAAATAACGAGATGTTTTTTTTTTTTTTTTTTTTAAATGCGGTTCAGGGCTTACATAGAATACAGCCTGAATATAATTGCTTCCAGAAATTATTTTTGGGGGTGCTAACGGGGTGCTTTAGTCTTTCTTGGGGGTGCTAAAGCACCTGCTAGCCCCTCCTTAGCGCCGCCCATGCTTCTCTGACAAAAAAAAAAACTAAACAGCGCTGTGTACATCAGGCACATGTTTATTTTAATTTCATAATTCATGCACAATAATCAATAATCAACACAAACACAGCATGGAATAATTGTGATTTCTTCCTACGTCATTGACATTAGCCTATTTATCCAAAACGGCCCATACAGCATTGATAGAGACCCCGGCCTCCATTCCCCTGCTTCTTTCTTTAGATCTCGTGTCCAGTGCAGTTTTATGTCCTTTTGCAATCCATGACCTCACGTATGGAAAGGGGTTGAACCGGGAGGAGATGGTAGAGGGGAGAAGAGACGCCCTGTTTGCTGTACAGATTAAGTTCATCTGGGAAAAGCCCCTCTCACACTCAGCACTTGAGATGGGGACAGTGTTGACCGCAGCCAAGAGGTAATTCAGTTCATCTGGGATGAATGTCCCATTATTGTCACGGTATTCCCTGAATGCCCTGATGACATTCCGCGGGCTATCAATGCAAAACTGCTGGCAGAGCGTCTCAACTTCACTCTCCCCGAACAGCGCGTCACCGTCCTGTGGCCAATATTGTGGATAAAGCACTTTTAAATCATCAATTAGCTTGTAGTATCCTGTTTGGTCTTTTCCCTGTGATAGCATGCGTTTCTCCAGATTTCTTCGCAAGCTCCCAAAAAAAGTCCTCTGGTCCAGGGTTTTGTCAGTGAGCCGCCCTGCATGCAGCGGTACACCCTGAAAGGAGTTCTCCTCGACCCCGCGCTGGCTCAATAGGCTGTATCGACCGGGCCGCTCAGACATAGCCTCGAACACCCTGATCTGTCGGCAAATGGCTTTATGCGCCATTATGATATTGCATTCTTGTTTTTGGAGCTCGAGAGACAGCTCTGACAGTTCTTGCAATGCGTCATACATGAGTCCTAAATTGTAAACAAAGGCATGGGATGAAAGGCGCTTTGCCATGCCATTGTAGCTTTCCCGAGTTGCGCTCTCGCGAGCAGAATCCTCCGCTGCGTGTGTAAAATGTCTGTGGAGGGCAGGATAACTTCTCCACACAGCTTCGACTGTTCTGAGACTAGATGCCACCCATCTGTTGTCTAACACCCGACCAATTTTACACAATTGAATGTTCAAACCGTCAGCACACTCTTTGAGCTCCACTCGGTTTTTGTTTGATGTGCTGTACAATGCGTAAAGTTTATCCATGAGGATTTTGAAATGATTTATAGCCCCCATTTCTTTCATCACATCACCAACTGCAAGCTCAAGTCGATGCGCAGAGCAATGCCACACCATGATGTTTGGGAAGCGGGTTTTAAGTCGAGTTGCCACCCCACTCTTGCGTCCGAGCATCACTGACGCACCGTCACATGTGAGACCGGCGAGTGTTTTTGAGAGGAATGCCTCGTCTAAGTTTGCGTGATCTAATGCATCCAACAGTTTGCGGACAATGCCTTCTGCGCCAAAATCATCCAACTCCACAAGATCAAAGAATATGTTCTCGGGCGATTCCATCTCTGGCAACTGCATTCGTAAATACACGATTAATGCGCTCTTTTTATTTAAGCCTGTGGCCTCATCCAACATGAGTCCGATTTTTGGAGCACAAGTGACAATCCTCTCAAGCAGTTTTCTTTTCATGTCAGTTGCAATATGCTGTTGTATATGAGAACATGCCACGTTAGAGTGGAGAATCCTCCCCATATCCACACCATTCATTTCCTGACAGTCTATTTCTTGTTCAAAGCCGTGAGCTGGCCTGTGACGCTTGGCCTCCTTGTAAGCGGTGCGAAAAATTCTGGCAGTCGTTTGCACCTGGTCGCTTTGGATATTGATTACTGCGTTTACCAATATATTTTCGTTTGCTTTATCACAAATATTTGATGCCATTACATGTGCTTTAGTTCTCCCATGCTCAAAAAACTTTTTCCTTAAGGCTCTTTGCTTTTTTCTTAAATCGCAGAAGATGTCACTGAGCCCGAGATCCATTCTTTTGCCAGTTTCACACCGGCAGTTTTTTCCGGACCGAGTGATCCCACTTTTTTTACAAATGGCACACCCCAGTCCAGTTTTGTCCATTATAAGCCAGGGATAACTTTTTTTTTTCTCTTTAAACTGAGCGTCCGTCCAGATTTGCCCAGTTTGAGTGTCCCCGACAAATGTACCTGCTTCGTCGCTATCAAAATCTCTCGCAGATTCAAAGTGCCCATCAGCCGTCTCGTTGTCATCTTCATCTCCTTCCCCGTGTGGGTCATCATCATCCCCGCTAACGACAGGTGCAAATTTAGCAGCATTAATGGTAGGCATACTACTGCTGTGTCCACCGTGGTCTCCACATTCTTGATCAGCGATTTTTGCTTGTTTGGGATCTGACTGGCCAGCGTATTTGAAAAAGTTAAGCAAACTTTGCTGTCTTTTTGACATTTTTTCCCTGAGTGAAACGATGATGCTAACAGCGATCTCAACTAGCACAACAAAGCACGCGAGTCATGTGTCACTTAGTGCCTCCCCCATTTAATTTTAATTAATTTATTATTTTTAATTAAAAAATTTTTTTTTTAATTTTCCATAGTGACACAGGAGGTGCCGGATCCAATAAAAAAGGTTCCGGATCCAACGTCGGAGGTGCTGGAACATGTTCCGGCGTGTTCCGGCTCAAATTAAGCCCTGCTCATAGGCCTACATCACTAACCTCTTAATCATTTGTCACCTCACACGAATAGCATGACCCTCTCTAAAACAATAATGCTTTATTGTTTACTTTTTTGCTGACCTCTTTAACAAAAGAAATATGACACAATCTTTTTATGTAATATAAATTTAAATTATGCCAGTTCTCTTCATTTGACTGGTACCATGAATCTCATTAACATATTCTCTTTACTTGTTATTCATCAGATCATGTGCTTTCATTATTGTTGTCTGCTAACCGTTAGGAACAGATTAAAAGGTCTATAAATTAAGTGTCATTGTTGTTAGGCCATATACTGCCACAGCAAATGGATGCAATTAAAGTTAGACAAATCAAAAAATTTGCAGGATAACCAATAATCCTGACCGCTGCTCAAGAAAGAGCGTGATTATGTAAAGAGGAGATGTGAAAATTTCACAATGAAGGGTGATGGTGTGTTAAATTGTTCTTAAAAAGATAATATAACTGTGACATTCATTTACTAACAAACATGATTATATTATATGGAGAGCAGCATAGGTATGAAGGCTAATCTGGCCAATGGGTAAGAAAAATGTATACATATACATTGCAAAACAAGTAACTGTTCTTCATTAACATGTAACTTATTCTATAGTTTGTTCTTCCTTAGATTGAATGTTCAGAATGTTGAAGGTGGGACTGTGTGGTCAGATCTTCCACTGTTGGCAAATAAAGCTGTCCTGCATGTAGTGCACATTTGCCTATTTTTTTCTTTTTTTTCTTCCTTTTGTTATTGTTACTTTCATACCTGTTAGCTAATGAATATGTTTGTTGAACATTCACCTGAATAATTCTGTGGGATCGGATCCATAAGCTATGGCTTCTCAATTTTCAACACTCTTTAGGAACATTTATGGAGTGTAGCCTACTGTATGCTTTATGCTTTAACTCATTCCTCAGTAACATTAAAATAAATAAATAAATAAATAAATAAATGCTTGACATCCCTTTTACCACAGCAGTATTGCTGCTCAATTTAAATTAAGCCACAAATTGACATCATAACAATAATCTGCGAATACACACACGCTGCAAAGACACAATGTAAATAGCATAATTTATTTAATCTACTTACAGTTGTCATCAGATATTCAATTTCATTGAAACGAATGTAACAAAATAATGTAGGCGTGGTCTGTGTCGTGAAATTAAAACACATTAAAACTTCCCTTAAAGGAGTCTGAAACATTCAGCGGAGCAGCGACAGAGTAAACAACAGTGTCCTAATATGATACAAACATTTACCAATAACGTGAAGAGCTTTTAATTCTGCTCAGTGAAAGATTCGCTGTGACGAATCTGTCACCGTTCAACATCTGCTGGAATTCCAGGTAAAACTATCTGCGTGCACGCGCGATCCGTAACACCTGTTAGGGGATGATCCAACTGGCTTCCTTCAAAATATGCTCCCTATCTGGATACCCGCGCTGAAGAGGAAGGGATCGATCGAAATAGACCGCGCGCACAGAATCTATGGCTCCGGTAAATCCCGCACTTTGATCTTTCGCGTGCTACGGTACCAGGATCGACAGGCGATTCTTCAGGGAGCCAGGAAATGACGAAAACCGAACCAATTCGTGACCAAGAGTCCATACTGCGTTTTTTCGCAGACTACAGTGGGTTTACCTCCCGTAGACGACAGGCCTTCGGAAGCATTCAAAAGGAATTGCACACTCTGGGAATTCCAAACTTCCTCATATACCCCGCCACTCTTCGTGTCAGCTTTGGTGGTAATCAACACTCTTTTGATTCAGTCAAAAAAGCGGAGGAATTCTTAATGGAAGCTCGTAATACTCCTGGATCGGGCGCCAGACGTAAATTGTCCTTTTATGGTCCAGATCCACCTCCAGAGTCTATGGATGAGTAAAATGAGTCAACCGTGATAGAAGTGAGTACGCCGATAATGTAAAGTGCTAGCAATGTTAACGACTCATTTCAGAGGAGTCCTGTTTACTTTTTTTTTCTTTTTTTTCTTTTCTTTCTAAATCGGTCAAACATTTTGTATTTTGTTTTATTTATTTTATACATATAATATACGGCTGTCACTACTGTTTATACTATGTATACTTCGTTGTTATATACTACATACTTCATGTTCAATGGAAGAGAGTGTTTGACGTTCTGTTGAACGACGGTGGATGTTGTCACGGGCCCTTATAATGATGGGGGAATTTGCGGTCTCTAATGGGTTTTTTTTTGTTCATGTTACTTCTATTTACCTCTTACAATGTTTTAGTTTTGTCACAGGTTAAACAGATACATTTTGGTTTTGCAAATCGTATTAAAATTCGTACCTTTGTTTCATTAGATTATGGATAAATTAAAAATTGTATCACTTAATATTAGAGGTCTTAACAGTCCAAATAAGCAAGCTAAATTCTTGATCTACTTGCGCAGGAAAGCGATTGATATCGCTCTAATTCAGGAAACTCATCTAAAGAGAGCAGATGTTCAGATATTACAGAATAAATTTTATAAAGTTGGAGCCTTTTCTACTGATAACACTAAAACTAAAGGTACAGTTATTTTGATTGCACGTAACTGTAACCTCAAGATCGACAGAGAAAGTCAGGATCAATCCGGCAGGCTTGCATATTTTTGTACAAACATTAAGGGGAGGAAAATAGCTTTTGTATCAATCTATGCTCCTACAATATTTGAGACAAATTTTTTCCCACATGTAACTAATCATTTACTTTCATTGATAGACTATTCTCTGATTATCGGAGGGGATATGAATGCGGTGATTGACCCTGTATTGGACAGATCTTCTTCCTGCAGTCAAGTTCAGCTTAATTCTTCGGCTGCGCTTAATGATTTCATAAAAACGCTGAATTCGGTTAACGTTTGGAGATCGGGGAACCCCTCGAGTAGAAATTATACCTTTTTCTCGGCACGACATCTCTCTTTTTCTAGAATAGATTATCTACTAGGCCTATGCTCCAAGGAACTTTTGAACTCTTTTGACCAGACAATTATACTACCAGCTATTCTTGCAGATCATAATTCTTTAATGGTAGAATTTGAATGTGCTCCATTTGTTGAAAGATCTCCACGGTGGCGTTTTAATATCTCTCTTTTACAGAACAATAAGTTCGATGAAGACTTCAAAGCCGGTCTGTCCGAATTTCTTTCATTTAATATTGGTTCGGTTGAAGACCCTATTTTTGTCTGGGAAGCTACGAAAGGTTTTATCAAAGATTTTTCTATAGCCTTTGCTACTAACGTAATAAAGGCACATAATCAGAGAATTTACCATTTAGATAATGTCAAAAACTTGATTTGTCACTAAAATCTTCTTTCTCTATTTCAAATTATAAGACGCTTCAGACCCTTAAAGCGGAATTGAACGATCTTTTGAGAAGGAAAGCAGAATTTGTGATTCACAGAACCAGACAGTCCTATTACTTTAGTGGTGCCAGACCGAGCAAACTTAGCCTTAAAGGTGAACTAAGTAACTTTTTTACCTTAACTGAACAGCTTCAGAGTCATTGGAATGATTATATTACTTATTTCGGGTTGAATGGTGGTCGTTTCGCACCCCCCTGGTGCCCGTGAGCGGAAAATACGCACTTGCAACTTTGAGCTGGCCGGCCGCCGCGTCAGGAAGTATCGCGTGATATCAGGTGTTCGAACCCGAATGAAGACGTTTTAAAGAATGTCCTGTCTGCTTTAATGTCGTTGATCTACAAGCCTCTGGTGTCTGAGAATCGCCAACGAGTTTTTACAACAGTGCAAATACCTATTCCGAAGCTGTGGGGGAGCTCTAGAGAGAAACCTGCGAGCAAAAAGCGAGAATACAGCGAAGAAATCCCGAAACTACTGAGCCCTGCTTTAAGACTGAAGCAAAATCAGGCAAAAGCCTACATTGAAAAAATTAAGCCCCCTCCTAAAGGACTGGTTGGGAATAGCAAAGAAATTAATTCCTCATTTTCCGATTTCTTTTCCAAACTCTATACGTCTGAACTTAATCCCTCAAGTTCAAGTTGTACTGCCTTTTTGCAGTCTCTTACTCTACCTCGACTTAGTCATGAGGAAGCTGAATCTTTAGGACAGCCAGTTACTTTGGAGGAACTTAAAGGGGCGTTACAAGGTGCTAAGAAAGGCAAGGCGCCAGGCTTAGACGGGATCCCTACAGAATTATTTCTTAAATATTTTGATCTTCTCGGACCTGTCTTCCTGACTGCCATCCACGCGGCAGTAGAGGTGGGCGCCTTTCACCTGCAGATGAATACGGCACTTATATCGCTGATACCCAAAAAAGGGAAAGATCATACGGACTGTGCAAACTACAGACCCATTAGTTTGCTGAACACTGATATAAAAATGTATGCCAGAATCCTCGCCTTGCGACTACAGCGATATGTGAATTTCTTAGTCCATCCTGACCAGTCTGGCTTCATGCCTAATAGATAAGCGGCGGACAACATTCGGAGACTATTGCACGTCATTCATGAATCCCAGGGTTGTCCCACTCCAGCTGCGGTTCTTTCATTGGATGCAGAGAAGGCGTTTGACAGGCTGGAGTGGGACTACCTCTGGTCTGTTTTGGAGGTGTTCGGTCTGGGCAAAGGCTTCATAAACATAAGAGTTTTATATAGAAACCCCACGGCCTCTGTTATGACTAATGGAGTACATTCTTTACCCTTTAATTTACAACGAGGCACAAGACAAGGGTGCCCATTATCCCCTATGCTATTTGCAATGTCACTCGAGCCCCTAGCCCAACTGATAAGACAGGAAAATGTCTGTTCAATCTCAGTTAACTCTCATAAGCAACATATATCAGTCTATGCCGATGATATTTTACTGTTTATCTCGGATCTTCAAGTTTAATTTCCCCAGATACTGAAGGTATTTGAAAAGTTCAGTGGGCTCTCTGGGTACAGAATTAATTGGGATAAATCCTCTTTGCTTCCACTTAATAGCATGGCTAAGAAAGTTAGACTACCTTGTAATATCTCCATACAATCTTCACTAAGTTACTTAGGCATTGTTGTTCACTCTTCCCTCCATAGCATACCTGATGCCAATTATCTACAAATTCTAACTAAGGTTGAACAAGATCTCCAAAAATGGACCTCGTTGCCATTATCATTACATGCCAGAATAGCGAGTGTTAAAATGAATGTTTTGCCACGAATCAATTTTCTTAGCTCCATGATTCCGTTACCTGCACCTAAAATGTTTTGGCACAAACTCAATTCTAAAATTCGTAAATTCATCTGGAATGGCAAGCAACCCAGATTGAAATTTGAAACACTGCAGCGTGCAAAACATAATGGAGGATTAGCGCTTCCGAATTTCTAATTGTATCATAGGTCCTCTCAAATCAAATTCATTAAGGATTGGCTAGACCCGCTCTCTAGGGTTCCTTGGAGAGAGATAGAGGAGAGCTTGGCTGGCAAATACAGGTTACAAGATATACTGTTTTCTGGGCTAAACAACAAGCAATGTTTGCAAGCTTTTGGTCCAATCATGGCCTACACAGTAGTCAATTTCAAACTTATGGAAAAATGTATTAATTTTTCGCATATTTGGCACAACCATACACCTATTTGGTATAATAATAATATCCGTTCGGGAGGTATACCATTTTTCTCTAGAGACTGGATGCAGAAGGGCATTTATACATTGAAAGATATTGCTGGTCCTAAACGCTTGTTAAGCTTTCAAGAACTGTGTGAGAGGTATGGACCAGAACCCTCTTCTTTGTTTTTATATCTGCGCCTAAGGTCGGCCATGAAGGCCTATGGGGTGCCCTGGGGGGAAACACTTCCTATACATCCGATCATTGCTTGGTTTGAATCGTCCTCTTCTAGTCACTTTACTTCATGGATGTACGGGAAGGCCATAGAGGCTTCAGCAAATCGCCTAGCTATAAAGTGTGCATGGGAAAGAGATTGTGAACAACAGGAGGATGTCACCGACTGGGGAAGAGTATGGCAGAACATTTTTACTTCATCTAGGAATCCTAATCACCAACTGATTCATTATAACTTCTGTCACAGAACTTATTGGACCCCACTCAAAAGACATCGTATTGACTCCTCCTTCAGTCCTTTTTGTGATAAATGTCCTGACCAACAACTTGGTTCCTTTTTCCATATGATGTGGGAATGTGATAAGGTTAAACACTTTTGGACTGAGGTATGTGGTATCTTATCGAAAATCATTGATTATCCGATTCCAGTGACACCCTCGGTATTATTACTAAATGATGACTCTCAGTTTGACTTCTCTAAGCTGCAAAAAATTGTCTACCTGGCCGGTTTAACGTCTGCACCACATACCTTGGATATATTCAAGTGGTTGTTTCAACTTCGGGACATTATAATGTTAGAAATATCCACAGCTCGGGTGAACTTGGCTCAAATCTCAACACTAAAAATATAGACAACAGCTGCTGATAAGGTCTCCAAGTATATTGCGCAAAGCAATGTTCAGGACTCAGTTTGAACACTTCAACACTTTATACCATTTCTTTATTTTTAATTCTTATTTTTTATTGTTTTTTATAAATGTTTTTATCATTCCTGTGACTGTTTTTCTGTAGACTTATCTGTCCATTTTGTACCCCATTATAAAGAGACCGTGGGGTGGGGTGGGAGGGATTGGTAGATGTGGTGTTGTTTGCTGCGTTTCTTTTTGCCATGTTTATTGTAACATGTAACAAAAAATAAAATAAAAAATTAATATGAGATGTGCACAAAAATAGAAGAAATCAGGATGAGGGCACATACTTTTTCACTGCATTATATGATCATATCACTGTATTGTCTTCTCTTCACTGTAATCTTGTGTTTTATGTTTTTTGTTCAATTCTAGGAGGAGCTCAATACAGCACTGAAGACCTTACAAGAGAAACTTAAACACAAAGAAAAAATGAAAGGAGAGTTTGAGAAAACAGTTCAACACATCAAGGTGAGGAAACAGAGTCAAGAGTCATGTATAGTATCACTGTATACAGTTATGATTTAATATAATGGATTATAGTTGATTATTTCTGTAAATGACGAGCATCAATCTGCTTCTGGATCCGTTCTATGTCGGGTATCTGAGTTTATCTCTGATATGAATGATGTGAAGTGTTGATGTGTGTCCATTGAGATGATTGAAGTGAATGTGATGTGATTTCAGTCTCAAGCTGAGCACACAGAGCGTCAGATTAAACAGCAGTTTGAGAAGCTTCATCAGTTTCTCAGAGATGAAGAAGAAGCTACAGTCACTGCACTGAGGGAGGAAGAGGAGCAGAAGAAGCAGAGGATGAAGGAGAAGCTGGAGGAGATGAACACACACATCTCAGCTCTTTCACACACAATCAAAGACATGGAGGAGATGATGAAAGCCAATGACGTCTGCTTTCTGAAGGTCTGATTTCAGATCATTGGTTGATCATTGGTTGATTGATTGAGTTGTTGATGATAAATGGTGTGTTTGTTCTGCAGGAGTTTCCAGTCTCAATGGAAAGGTGAGTGATCTGCTCCTGTCTCTGGTCTCTCTGGTTCTGATCCAAAGCCACTGCAGTTCTGACTCCTGAATGTTCTTCCAGAGTCCAGAGCTCACAGCCGGATCCACAGAAGGCTTCTGGAGCTTTGATTCATGTGCCACGATACTTGGGCAACCTGCCGTTCAGAGTCTGGAAGAAGATGCAGGACATCGTCCAAAACAGTGAGTCTGACTGCAGGAGATCTGAGCTGGAGAGTTAAAGGCTCTTCATGACTAGATAGATAGATGATAGATAGATAGATAGATAGATAGATAGATAGATAGATAGATAGATAGATAGATTAGAAATATTAGATATAATGGCAGTTTAATTGAGTCTAATGAGCGACACGCATCATAATCTGGAAACCTCACGTCCACCGGGGGGGAAAACAATCCAATTTATGTTGTTAAATGCTCGTTTTTTGGGTCGACAGCTTATAAAAACGTTATTTCAGGGTTTTTTTAGCTTGTTTGCTTGTTTTCTGTACACCTTGTAACATAGCAGCTTTTAGACATAGTTTCTAGACAGACAGACAGACAGACAGACAGACAGACACACACAGATAGATAGATATAGATAGACAGACAGACACACACACAGATAGATAGATATAGATAGACAGACAGATAGATAGATTGATGGATAGATGGATAGATGGATACTGTAGATAGACAGACAGACAGACAGACACACACACAGATAGATAGATAGAGATAGATAGATAGACAGACAGACAGACAGACAGACAGACACACACAGATAGATAGATAGATATAGATAGACAGACAGACAGATAGATAGATAGATGGATAGATAGATGGATAGATGGATACTGTAGACAGACAGACAGACAGACACACACACACAGATAGATAGATAGATAGATAGATAGATAGATAGATAGATAGATAGATTAGATATAATGGCAGTTTAATTGAGTCTAATGAGCGACACGCGTCATAATCTGAAAACCTCACGTCCACCGGGGGGGAAAACAATCCAATTTATGTTGTTAAATGCTCGTTTTTTGGGTCGACAGCTTATAAAACTTTATTTCTGTTTTTTTTTAGCTTGTTTGCTTGTTTGCTGTACACCTTGTAACATAGCAGCTTTTAGACATAGTTTTGTTTTTTGTTATAAGTCATACACAATGCAAAGTCAATGGTTGGATTGTTTAACCGCCCGTTGTACCTTTCCAGTCAAATATTGCGTTGCAAACATCAATAACAGCTTTAAATTGTCATTGCTGGCAAATTACCATGGTATTAGCGGGATAATCCACAGATAGCTGTGCATTTAATGCACGACGTGGAGGCAAAGAACCGCCTGACGTGAAGTGGAGTTTAGTTTACTTGTTTTAATTAAAAGGCACCAGAATAGCTTACATGAAATGGTATTTACTCCAGTAACATTTTTCTGGGGGAGGACCCACACACTTTTTTTTTTTCTTCCGACGCCCATGTATTCAGTGTTATGATTGGTCAGGTCGCCTGTCAATCAAACCTCTGTGGGCAGCAGGGCATGGTGAATTGAAACGTCACGTTTTAATTTGATATACCAATCAAATGCATTTATTCTATATTTAACTTGTGAACGACCGACCTGCTGCTGCACGTCTGCCTATCAGATGATGGCCTGCTCCTTATTAGAATATACGCATCAACCAATCAATCGCCTCCACTCTTCACTTCATTCTAGACTATTCTTAAAATTGTCACGCATTATCTTCGTCTTCCATAGCATAGCTAAAAATGTCATCTTTAAAAAAAAACATGTGCGAGTGGGGCTCAAAAAAGGAATTTTTTAAAAGCTAAACAGCAGAGGAAACATGAGCTACTCAGTAAAATCCCCAAGCACCCCACCAATTTTCGGTAAGTTTGATTATTAACCTGATGGATGTATGATATTGCTTTTTGTGTTTGATCAAACTCTATATTCGCCTAAAGGGCTGGCGATAATATATCCGGTAGAAATATGTCCATTTTGCTGCGCCATCATGATGTAAGTTTATAATTTAAACGCGTTTTTAAGCATTGTGGTTTAGATACAAATTATTCTAAACTGCTCAGGCACAGTAAGCAGCGGGAGAGAATTCATTTTGTAAATGCTCGTTTTGAGACCATGGTGAACTTGAGACGGTTTTGCACAGGGCACTTGAGTTCAGACCCTGAGGTCTTAAAGTGACAGAAGCTGCTAATAAAGCTGCTGTCGCCATCTGTGTCAATGTTAATCAAACATCAGAAAGAAAGTAATTTACTGCCCTTGACTGAATCACTTTTGTAAAATAAATAAGAATGAATGTTGAATTTATAGTGAAAACTATGTATTGTATATTTGATTACTTGTACAATATAATATTATTCAGTGCTTTAAGTTTTTCAAGTAGGTCGATTTCTTATGTGCCTTTGTTCTATTGTTATTTGTGGCTCTTGTCATCAGTAAGCTTGAGATTCTTTTCTTAAGCTACTATTATTTTTTGTGATATTGAAATTGGTCACAAGAATTATGAAATTTTAGTGGCATTAAATTTTGATATGATAAAAATCGGTACAATAGACCCTTTTACAGTTGGTAAACATGGTGATGTATTTGTGTGGGCGGGGCTTAGCTGGAGGCAGAACGATCCCTCTGGCCGCTTCACTAACGTTAGTTTGCCAGTTTGTTAGCTTGTTTTTTTAACAGTGACTGGAGAGAATCCAATTTTATCTTAATGTGCAAGGTCACTCAATGTCCAGGGCCGCGATTATTATTTGCAAAAGTTCATTTTAACGGACGGAACCAGATTGGCTGACCCGTACACGCTCAGTCGATGGATGGACGATCTGACAGGATTAACGTTAACGCTACCTCCGGTTGAGTGGCCTGACTTCTACATCTACCCGATAGAGAAACCGAGGGTAAAGAGAAACTGAGGACATATAAATCTTTAGATGCCTACTGAATGGTCATGTAAAGACTTGTGTGGTACGATCCGCAGTTCTGCCTAGCCAGCGCCAAGAAGACGACGATGTAACGAGTGACACTACGGTGCAATTTTAATGATATGAATATTTTCTAGAAATAAAAATTCCAGATACAGCATACTCATTTTTCATCGATTCTTGCACCCAACAACACAAAAAGATGACATTTAATAATAAAAATAATTTAAGCTCCTTATTATGTAGCCGAATCTGTGCTGGTTTGTATTGGCCGCCTCCAGTTTTCCGTTTGTTTTGCCTCCAGCGCCGTGACGTAACTGTGACGTAACTGTGACGTCGGCGCAAAAGGGGTCTATATGGTTATCCGGACCACACGTGACCACACTCTTGGTTGGTCGTAACCCCAGTGACGGGTAGGTTTAGGGGCGGGGTTGGGGTAGGTCATCACATGTGGTCCGGATAACCGTATAGTACCAAAAAATCTTATTAAAAGTAATATAACTTGACTGTGAAGTATATCATAGATAGATAAAATGACTCATAGCCCCGGGGCCCAGTGAGCTCTTAATGCGGCCCTGAGTCTGATCAGTTATAAGAGATAAAGCCGGAGTCAGAACAGTCTGAAGGTCTGAGCCGAGTTTGGAGGTTGTTAGGAGAGTTACAATTAGAACATTTAGTCTCAGAATAATAATAATAATAATTTCTCAATCCAAAATAATTAGTCAAACACAACAGACCGTAAGAATAAACAGTTTTAAACGATACACAGACTGTCCACCTTATTTCTAGCTCCCATGATTCCCTTTCCTTGCGTGAATTATAGACACGACTTCCTGTCACTGAACCGGAGGTTTCCATGGTAACGGTCATGAACAGTCTATGCTAGCGGTACGCTAATCCTCTTGTTAGAGTGCTTGGGAACTAAAACATGTGGGAACACACCCTGTTACACCTACAGTAGCGCCCGAGAATAAGGAGGATAAGAGCCAATAAAATGAAGATGATCAGATGAAGATCACACACACACTTACAGTTCTTCATCTACAGCAGAAATCTCAACACATCTCACTGATTTATTGTTATTTACATTTCCCAAAGTATCAGTTTCTCCTGATGGACACAAATGTCTGAATCCCATATTTAATGTTTGTAGTTGATGCCGTTAAACGCTGATGATAAAAACGAGTGTGAAACTAATAACAGCACTGACAGCGATCAGAGGAAAATGTGTTTGATCAACAGGACGAGTGTCATAATTCATAATAATCTGTGTTGGGTTATTATATGAAGATCAGAATAAAAGCATCTGTTGATTGTGTCTCATCAGCTCCTGTGATTCTGGATCCAAACACTGCGAATCCACGTCTCGTCCTGTCTGATGATCTGACCAGTGTGAGACTCAGCGGGAACTATCAAACTCTTCCTGATAATCCAGAGAGATTTGACTCTTATCTCTGTGTTCTGGGTTCAGAGGGTTTTAACTCAGGAACACACTGCTGGGATGTGGAGGTTAAAGAGAGTTTATTCTGGGCTCTTGGAGTAACTACAGCATCAAACCAGAGGAAGGGAAGTGTTTTCTTCAACACTGATGTCTGGTGTGTGTCGTACGGATTGACTGGAGGTTTTCGTGTTAATCAGAAGCTTGATCATGTGAGAGTGAATCTGGACTATGACGGAGGAACGGTGTCGTTCTCTGATCCTGTAACTAACACACATCTACACACATTCACAACCACCTTCACTCACACACTCTTTCCATTCTTCAGTTGTTATTCCTCTCTGAGGATCTTACCGGTCAATATTCAGTAAACGTCACTCCTGTAGATCTGGATCTTCCTGCTTTCATCATGTTTCCAATATTTACTCCATATCTCATGAGTAAGAGTGCTGTTGATCTGAGTATCAGTACGGTGGCTGTGATTGGGCCGTGATGATCACATGACTGATATCCAGCACTACAGCAACACACACACTCTCATGTTGCTTTAACAGATCAATAAACAACAGTGAAGTTTGTCACTTTGCTCATTTACACATAATTATATTAGTCTAATTCTACACATGAACAGTTTCAATTAATTTGTGAATAAATAATTGTTTATTTCAGTTTAAATGATCATTTGCTCACTTCAGTACATGGATGTAAAGGATTTCTCAACAGATTTCAGTGGTTTATGATCTACGTGGAGAACGATAAAGGTTCTGTCTGAAATTATTAAGAATCTCGCTGGTTAAGAGCTTGAAACTCTTTAATGGTTAATTATTAATTAGGAATTGTGAAACTCAAGCGTGTCAAACATAGTTTTGGTTTGTTTATCTGGGTTAATAATTGTAGAGACGTCCCTAATGTAATATCATTTAATGTACATGAAATATGCATAATGTATTTCATTGTGGAAATGTCTTTTTCTGTCTTAAACACCGTCATATGAGCTTTTTCTCTTGTTCCTTTATCTTTCTGTCTTCAGTCACGTCATAGGATGGATGTCACAGGGCAATTTTAAATGAATGTGAAGATAATTTGCAGCTCAAAACCTTATTTATCTTCAGGCTCTTTTCATTTATATCATTTATTTCTACATATACACACTAAAAACTCCTGGGTTATTTCTTCAACCCATTTTATTTTTGACCCAGGAGTTTTTAGTATGTAGTTTTTCTCCTAACCTTATGCTTGCAGTTTAACACACAAGTGTTTGTTTTATTATTCATACATAAACAAATGTATTTATAGAAATTTTATAATATAGTGAAAAATAAATAAAATTGTCTCTTCATTTTAAATGTGTTTTATTGGAGTCTAAAAAATGAAACTTTAGACTTTATTGTCGTTTTTAGTTCAACGAAATTCTGTCTAGTGAATCTCAGTAAAAGACCTAAACAAAAACAAAACTTAAAACAAACAATAATAAACAGCAACAATTACAGCAAAATAAAGTGCAATTATGTCACTTGCTGAAATGTGTGTGTGTGTGTGTGTGTGTAACAGGAGTAATGGAGGTCACAGCTCTGGGAAAGAAGCAGTTTCTCAGTCTGTGTTTTTTCATAGCCGTGTACATTTAATTAATTATCTATAAGCGTTTCACAGATTTTTAGATGATTGACAGGTCAGTTCACGTGACAGGATGATTGACAGAGAGCAACCGTTAAGTGTAACCGTTAATTATGACGTGATAGTTTGTCCCAAAGCTTGTCTACTTTTTGCTAAACACTCAAAAGTATGGGATGAATTTAGTCTCAAAACAATTAATAAATGCTTGCTCAGTTATCCATGAACTTGATAAATGTTAGAGATAAATGTTAGTATGTTTTACTATCCACAAACAAATGCCTTTCAACTTGCGTGTGCAAGATTCAGAATTAAATGAATGTGCAGCAATTCTTCATGCTTTAATAAGGTAGGCCTATAGTCTTGCTGAGTTTGGTCTTTTAATGCAGTCTCAGTGCAATAGTGTTATAAATTGTAAGTGCAAAAGTGTATAAACATTTGATGTGAAATGTGGCGCGTTTTGAATTCAGATTTTTCTGCTTGTCTGTACAATATACGTTTTATTTATAAGTGTACTCAATTTGGTGCTTGAATATCACTTTCTTAATCCACATTAAGCGTCTTAAACGGGGAAGAACGCTTACGGTATCTTACTTGTTGCACAAATTCTGACCAACATTAATACAAGATCGAGGTTTTATATTTACAACTATTTCTCTATTTGTACAAAATGCTGCAAATTCATTTAACACTGGATTTTGCTCACACAAGTTGTAAAGTATTAGTAACGTGAATTTGTCAAATAGATGGGTAGTGCACACATCAATAATCAGCACCAGGCCTATTCAGTTGTTGTTTGTGTGTGGGTTTGTGAAATGCTTGAAAACCGCGAAAAGAAAGTCTGAAAATCCAAATGAATTAAATGAGATTGACTCAGAAAAGAAGTCAATGAATGAACGCGTGCCGCCTGATCCACAAATGCACATCTTCTGTGTTATATGCGCAAATTATGATTCACTAACACAAAAGAAAACATTTATATAAACAAAAATGAATCTATTTATACAAAAAACTGCACATTCATTTAATTCTGAATTTTGCACGCGCAAGTTGAAAGGCGTTTGTTTGTGAATAGTAAAACATACATCGAGTTTATCATTTATCAGGTTTATGCATAATTGTGTATGCGTGTGTTAATCATTTTGAGACTAAATTTGTCGCATACAAAAGTGTATTTTTCTTCACAAAAAGAGTTCATACTTTTAGGGTGTAATTAGGCGAACTGAGACGCAGCATTTATCTTCGTCACGTCGGGAGCGGATCAGGATTTATCTTCGTCACATCGGGAGCGGATCAGGAATGGTCGTCTCTTACACTCAGTTTTCAGATGTGATTCGTCTGCACTGAAGATGGAGTTTGTGTAAAGCAGATCCGACTCAACACAAGCAGCACAACAAATGTGACGCCACACAAACCATGTTGAATCATGTTTTATTGTGGATAACTGCTGCTTTTTCTTTTTACTTACAAACTCTTTTCAGTTCGATGTTCAGCTGTTGGGCTTCAGGCTTCTGCATAAAGCCGAGTAGTAGCCTGACCTTTCATTCATTATGAATATGATGTAAACACACAGACTAATTATGAAAGTATTCCCAGGGGAATCTGCATTATAAAAATAAGCTTATAATAGAGATTTATACCATTTGGAAAATGGTTTTATGATGTACTTGCTCATTTTTATCTTTGTAAATGAAAATATGTCCCCTGCCTAAAAACCAATGACAGTTTGTGTCTTGACCAGCCTTACCTGTTGAGAAGCAAATGTTTGATGCCTGTGAAAAACTGTAACAAATGCATCACAAAGGTGATAATGCTGTTTTACAAACCCTGCTAATAATGTGTGCGTCTTCAAACTGGCACAGCACTTAAACTAAAAGCAAAAACAACAGCAGCACATGCAGTTATTTATTCTGAGGGCTGTTCCATAAAAGACGCTTAGAAAAGCGGGGATTAAACTCCAAAACCGGACTTGAATGAGCCTAACAAATAAGTTGGGGCTAAAGTGGTTCCATAAAAGGTAATTGAAGTTCACGCAATCTCACTAATTTGATCCAGGTTTATCTAGTCTAGATAATTGCGTGTGCACGCGTTTCTGAAGCAGCCCTAGAGGTCGATCGTGGATCAAATCGATCCATCATCAAACAGCGTATATTTTGTGCTGTTTTATGCGTTTGTGACATGTTTTTTTTTTTTTTTTTTTTCCTCAGTGCAAAACTTACATTTTACAGTTATATCCTCCCCATCTGTAAATGTTAGAAAGTCGTGCAAATGTATCCATTTTACTGCTAATCTTCATATTGAACGAGCGCTGCTGCGCGCATGCGCGCCAAATAGGAGCGCAATAATTCTGACTAAAATATACATTTTGCTTGGAAAATTAATATGCGATATTTTATAACACCAGAAATATCTTCGAATTATAATAATTTATCTTTAGGATGTTGGATAAGTTGCAGTGAACTTCTAGCTCATTACACTCATATATTTTATACTTCTAATAAATAAATAAAAATGAACAGAAGTAGCCTAATTCAGGGAAGATTTTTTTTTAAGAAACTAAATATATAAAGATACAAAATATAGTTTTGGGTATAGGACCTATGCTACTTAATAAAGATGAGATATACTTATTTAGAATGCTGAGAATTACAGCTTTTAATGCAATAATTTTTTGGAGAAAGCAAGAATCCCCAGTTTTAAATGAGTGGTTAGATTTAGTTTCTAAAGTACATTATGGAGAGGATAACATGAAATTAAGAGCAAATGTATACATTTTGAAAAGATATGTGCAACTCTAAAATCAAAGAATATTCCATAAAATAAAGGAATATATATTAGCCTACATTAACTACATTTTTATATAACCCTCCCTTTTATTTCTAGTTATTTGTTGTTTTATTTATTTACTTATTTAATATTGAATATTTGATATTTAAATAATATTACTTGAATAACTATTAGGATGTGTCATTATAAGAGTTTGATATAAATATGTGAATGTTACATTTTTATTAATATTTATTTATTGTTTTTTGTCCTTTTCCCCTTAAATAATATGTATGTGTTGGTGGGTATTATCACAAAAGAAAAAAAGTAGAAGGAAAAATAAGGAATATTTATTGGGGGAAAATATGATGTCTTTAAAGGAACTGTCCATTTGTATAATTGTGTTAAATGTGTTTGAATTGAAAGACATAATAAAGTACATAATATATATATATATATATATATATATATATATATATATATATATATATATATATATATATATATATATATATATGCTAAAATATTTGTTTGTCCCTTACATTTATGTTCCAAAACATTAGATGTCCCTTATTTAGCATTTTAAACCTACAAGTGTATTTTTATGATAGCAATAACTGTAAAGGGACTATTGTAATGGGGTAAATCAAATGTAGGTTAATATACTGTCAATTACTAAGCTCGGGTTCATCTTACAGTTAAAATTTATACTGTGCTTTTGTAATTATTTATTTTTAATTTTGTGATTTTAACTTCTGCTTTAAAAAGCTTTTTTTTTAGATTGTGTTCTAATGTTCTTCTAATCATAAACATGTACTACAGCTGCTAAACAAAACCAGAGAGAAATGTATTCATAAATCTTTAAAACAATCTAATTAAATCTTGGGCACAAAACATTCAGCCAGTAAAAAAAAGAAAACCTGTAGCATATATATTGTATGTATCTATCTATATATCTATATCTATAAATACAGTACATTGTGTTCTTGTCGGTCAGTGTTAGAGGATCTGTGTAACAGCTGAGGCTTAGCCTGACAGTTACACTCAAAAAAATAACTCTTTGAATGAACATAAAAAAATCATGGAAATGATTTCCACATGATTAACTTGCTTCATTTCAGCATTATGCAATTCTGTTATTCCAATTTAATGTACTTACATTGGGTCAACTTAATTTATTAAGGTTGATTCAACTTATTTACTATGGTTGGACACAGCTTAATTTAATAGTGTCAGCCCAACTAATTTGCAATGTTTTGGACCAACTAATTTACTTAATTTGCATTCAACTTAAGTGTTTGTTATTTTCATTCATCCATTAATATTTCATTTATTTTAGTGACACATAATTAAATTGATAGACTATAGCTAGTTATTTGCTAACAGTAGCACATATTAGCATCTTAAATGCTAAGATTTACATGCTCCTACAACCAAAGCAGTTAAAATTAACCATATCAGTCCACAGCCAAACAAAATGCTCCACACTTCTCCACAATGGTAACCCACTGTAATTTAAATGGTTCTAATAATTCGAATGTAATTGAACATTAAACACAATTACACACTATCAAGTCTTCCCTTTTCTCATTTTCTCAAAAAAACATAAAATAACACTTAATTTTTAACCTTAATTCAACCATATGCAAAGCATGCTGGGAACCAACAAGCACTGCCCAGTTTCAGTTAATGCAACACAAATCATTCATGTAATCCAACACAAATGGATTAAGTAAACTTAAATTTTTACATATTAAGCAGATTGAACACAATCAAATTAAGTTAGGGCAAAATGGCAGTTGGCGTCGCACTATACTGCCACCCTCTGGATGTAAGACATTTTTACTTAACATAAATGGTTTGTGTTTAGACAACACGTTAGGATTTTGTACTGTTAAGTTGAGACATAATTACGTGGACCTTAATAGAAAAAAACATTTCAAGTCAACAAACACAATTATTATAAGTAAACTAAACATAAATATATTATGTAAAGTGCACAACCTTCCTAGTTCATTTTTTTGAGTGTAGCCTGCCCTGGACCAGGCTAGTTTCCCAGCATAAGTTGCCAGAGTAACTGAGTTCGAACTATTTTAAGTTTGCTTTATGAAACAGAATCCACCGACAATAAGTCTGACTAACCAAAATAAGCCTGGCTTGTATTCTAATCTTGTTTTATGGAACAACCCTCAGGTCTGTTCAAAATAGAAATTCAAAACCAAAACAAAAGAAATACAAAAAGTGTATCATAAATGCAAGTGCATTTTGATTAAACTATTGGAGGCGTAAGTGGTGCATCTTCAAATGCCATGCTGGAGAATATTCACACGAACAAAATATTCATCTGACCAAAAATATATATTTTTTTTTCCATTCACAATCCAATTATAAGGCAATTAAAGACAAACGATCCTTACACTAGACGTCATCAGTCATGTGACGTCATCAGTCGTGTGACAGTCAACAAACAGAGCCTGAAGCTCCAAACAATAATCCCATCAAATAACAGTCAAAAAATATATACAGTTTATTGAACTTTTAGACAAAATATAAAAAAAAGAAGTTTGCATGTGTTTTTTGTTGAGTATCATATTTGATACATCAGGCGTTTATGGCTCGTATAGTCTGATACAGTGAGAATATGAAGGAAAAACAGCTCAGTTTTATTCACAGGCCCAAACTGAACAAAAATATGCAGTTTGCTGCAGATGCTGATATTAATATGAACAAAAAGATGAAATTCTGATGCTTGTGATCAATGAGATCTTTATAACAGTTTAGCAGATTCTTACAGAAAATGCATTTAAATATCAATATCTGCCAATAATGTCTTAGTAAGCTGATATTTAATTGCTTAGTTTTATGATCAAATCTCTGTAGTTTTAAATCATATAATGCAATGCAATATAATGATGATTGAGAGATGAACAAATAAACCTTCCTCAAAAGCCTGATGATCATATTTGATACTCATGATTATGATAATAAATGATGTATGATAATCAAGTAAAGCGAAGCTGCTTCAGTCCAGCTGAAATATTACTAACAATATCAAAGTTATTCTTGCGTTTCCTTGATAAATCAGGGCAGATTTGACACATATGCTATACTGTTATAAAGATCTCATTGATCACAACAGCATCAGAATTTCATCTTTTTGTTCATATTAGCATCAACATCTGCAACAAATTGCATATTTTTGTTCAGTTTGGGCCTGTGAATAAAACTGAGCTGTTTTTCCTTCATAAGACTCGTGAAGCTCGAGCTGAAGGAGGACGTTTGTACAATTATAATAAGACTTTTACTTGATAAAACAGTGTAAACTCTCAGTCAGAGACAGAAGGACTGAGGAGAAATATGATATTAGCATTAACACATTGTTGAAAATTAAAAAGACAATTAAATGCCAATTCAACAGATACAATTACAATGTTTGATTTGGGACGGATCAAAATCAGTGCGGTTACAGATATTTGATGGCTTTAGGCCTTGTCCACACTAATACACTTTCATTTGTAAATGCATCTTTCTCTCTCTCCGTTTTGCCCTCCCTCCACACCGAGATGCGTTTTTATTAATGAAAACAAAGCTTTTTGAAAACGCTCTCCAAAGTGGGTGAATTTGAAAACACCATTTTCGTGTGTTGTAGTGTGGACTGAGAAAACAGAGGTATTTAAAAACGATGACGTAAGTTTTCACTTTTACACAGTTGCTAAAATATGTTACTTTGCTCAGTCTTCATATCACAGTCCTGCAAAGATGACAGAATTCACTCGCATTTAATAAACATGAGAGCAGTTTTAGCGTTTTACACCAAACATATAATGCTGAGTGAGTTTGCTGGACGCTTCAGTGAATGAGGAGATATTTTGCTAAATAAAATTATCCTGTCAGAAGAATTGCACGATAACTTTATTATTTATTTTCCCATCAGTATCATCTCAGTGAGCTTTTGTGAGGGTTTACTCATGCGCAGTAAAGGTGAATTTAGCGTTTTCCGACTTTTCAGTGTGGATGAGAAGCTTCTGGAAAACGCCTGAAAACGCCAGTGTGGACGCGAATTTTTTTTTTTGCAGGGTGGTAGCGGAAGACTCATTAATATTCATTAGGGAACTCATCCCTGATTGGCTCGCCGTGACACAGTGCCCAGAGTGATAGAGAACATCGCCTCAGGCTCGTGACAACCTATTTTTTACAGTCTGTGGTGACAACAGACACATTCACGAAGGTAAAGTTTCATTTGATATTTGATCACACATGTGATTCATCTTCTAATAACCTTTTAATGGCTTAGTATTCAACAACCAACTGAATTAATAGTGAGTTAACCCTTACGTGTCCATTCGCTCTATTGTCGTTGATATTAAAAAAGAGAGGTTAAAGTGTTGTTAAATCGGTTCTTATCATGTTTTATCTAAATTTTTTGCTTCACTTCTAAATGTTTACTTTACTTCTTAAATGTTTACAAGTAAATTGACAGTAATGTCTATGCTCTCATTCGCACCCCTGGTTAGTAATAAGTGAAGCTGGTAATGCTGTTTGTGGAGTTGTTTAATCCTCCTCTGCTGAGATCTTAACAGATTTAATGTCTTCTTTTCTCTTCAGCTGATTTCATCTGTGGCTGTGGCTGAAATTACTTCTTTTTTTTGTGGCTTCGATAAGGTCCAGTTCTGGTTGATTTCTTTTCTCTTGGCTGACATGTGGCATTGCTATGCAGAGGTGTAAAGTCCAGGTTCAGAAAGTAAAAGTCCTCCTCAGTATTGTGTTCCAATCACCTGGATTTGCTAATTCAGACAGGAGAGAGAACTAATTAGTGAAATCAGCTGACTGAGTTCATGGGTGGAATAAACATATGGAAGGACTTCTACTCATTGGCCCCTGGATTACCCACCTCTGCTTGTATTATTCATTATAATAGAACTGATTCTGCTGTAAGGCCCATTGTTGTGACAATCAGATTTTAATAACCTTTCAGGTATTATGCTGACTTACACAGACATCAAGAATCAGCATATGAATCTCAACAATGGTGACCATTAAAAAATTATTCATACTGCAATGCATGCTGGGAGCCATGGATAAGTTTTGTATTATGCTAGTACCCAGCATGCATTGCAGCATGAATCATTTTTAATGGTCACCATTGTTGAGATTCATAAGCTGATTCTTGATGTCTGTGTGAGTCTTAGTAATGCAATTCCTTTTCTGTGAAACTTTTTGTGCACAACTATTTGTAAAATTCTTAATATTATCTGATGGTCACAACATGGCTAGCTCTTATGCTGTAGAATCACAGTTTTGAGTAAACCTAATATGTTGCCCTTTTAATCAGAGATCAGACTCTGAATAAAATCAGTGAATCAAGTCACTAAATGATGATTGTCATCATCAGTCCTTCACCATCAACACCCGATCAGACTTCTCCTTGCCTTTTGTGCCATAACAAATATGTTTTATAAACACTCAATTATAGCAGCCAAAGAAAATCTTAAGTGCAAAAGGGTCAAGAGCCCAACTAAAGCAAACGCTGATCTCCATCATGGTGACCTTAAATGAAACTCAAATCATCAACTTCTAAACCTTTGTTAATTCTAATAAGAACTTCTGTAGACGAATGGCAGTAATAAAGTCAAAGTGGTTATTAATAAGTGAAGCTGGTAATGCTGTTCGTGGACTTAATCCTCCTCTGCTGAGATCTTGAGATATTTAATGTCTTCTTTTATCTCCAGTTGATTTTGCTGTGGCTGAAGTCAGTTGTAGTTCTTGTGTTTCTCTTTCCTTCAGTGATTCTGCTTGTTAACAGCAGGTGCTCATCACTAATGCTCAATCATCACTTAATTAATCACTTAATTATACAATTATCATTCTGTGATCTAGAAATGTTCTATAATTCATTCAGTTTGAGTTCTGTTTCAGTCATTCAAGTTTCGGTAATATTTGAGTGCTGTTAAACTCAGTTTTATTTAGTACATATTACTGTTAGGTTTAAAGTGTATCTATAGAAAATGTAATTTGCATATTGGTACATAGTGCACTGACTGAAGTAGGCCCTAACTGCATGGGATATCTGAATAAATGTTTTAAAGTTTGTTTAATGTTTGTTGTCTCCCATTTCATCCGCCCCAATGACAGTCTTCCAGCCTGAGAAATAAACTACTTGGTCCATATTCTGCTTATTTACCAGGCTACCTAGTGATGACTCAATTAAATGAAAAACATTTTCTCATTTCTCAAACTCAAGAATGAAATAACTTCAGATAGACTAAATAAATATATCAGTCTACTACTACAGGGACCACAGAATAATCAAGCTGACCATTTTGAACTTTCTATTTTGCATTGGCTCATGAAGGCCAAAAGACTTTGGCAAAGTCCCCACTGTTACAGTTTTTCTCAATTGCTAAAACACAATTTCTGAAACCTTGCTCCTTTTTCTGAAAACATTAAAGACAAAACCTCATCTTCAAGCACTATTTACAAAACCTCTGACTCCTCTTGCAAAATGAAACTTTTGCCTCAAAACAGTTTTACCTGTGTTCAAAATCAAACGCTGCTCTCAAATCATAAACAAAGTGGTCAAAATGATATACACTATCAAGCAGTCAGTAAACAATACACCAAAAAAATAGAAACACATTGCTCAAAACATAGTTCTTGAAAGATATCTATGGACTGCTATTCTGTAGCAGATTTACCCGTGACACCTTACTGTACCATCAGAAAGTTCAGGGAGAAGAACATTTTTAATCTCAAAACAAATTTCATATTTTTCTGTCATTGTCTTTTGATGAACGAAAACATGCATCATTGTAGCTCAAAATTGATCTGAAACTACTACTCTGCTTTGCTCTTTGCAATTTACTGTGTTCTTCCTCCTCCGTGTACCCCTATTTTTACAGTATTGTACCCTGCATCTCACAAACTTGTCTTTGTCTCTGTGATACTGTAATTCTTGTTCTTTGTTGATATGAACCTGCAACCAGTCAAAATCTATAGAGCAGTCAGTGCTGTTAACAAATGGAAAGCACAATGTTCAGGGCCTTACAATGTGTTCATTGTACAGTATACAGCCTACAATGCACTGTACTACAGTATACAATACTGAAAGGGATAACAATCAAAGGAATGAACATGTGATCAGTGTGCTTCTTCTTGTCTTTGGGCATCATTTGAAACAGGTTAAATCAGTTTTGAGAGGTTGTGTTCAATCAATGACATGCGTTCTCTATTTATATTTGATCGTTGCCTCTTGTGTTTACCAGTGTGGATGACGTGCATTAGAGTGCAGAATGTGTTTTGAGAATGAGAATGTGTTTAGCGTTTTTTGTCTAAGTGAGATCTGCAAATTGTGGTTTACCGTGTGAAATGGTTTAAGGTAACTTTATTGACAGCAGACTGCACAATTAGCTAAATGAGTTCAGGCAACTGAGAACTTTGTTCAGCCAATGGGTTTTAGTGTTTTAGCAATTGAGAAAAACTGTAATACAATGAATCGTGTTGGTCAATAACAACACGACTCATTTATTTGCGTTCGTGATTTTCATCGCTAATCCAATGAAATTAATAACATTAATCATGTAGGTCAATCACAATCCCTCTCGTCACGTCATCTAAGTTATTTGTCACAGCGATCTGATATCTCATTGTTTGGGGTTACCATGGCTTCTCAGAACATTGGAGTAGTCTTCAGAACGGCGAGCCAATCAGGGATGAGTTCCCTAATGAATATTAATGAGTCTTCCGCTACCACCCTGCAAAAAAAAAATCTGCGTCCCGGAGGCTGCATTTTCAGGACCCCACTTCTAGGACCGCATTTCTAGGACCCTAGTTTTTTGTGACAGCGCCACCTACCGACTCGGAGAACCGCAGTCCCAGGAACGCATTTCCAGGACCCTAGTTTTGGAGGACCGAAAAAAAGTGCCACCAATGTAGTATTTCCACCCAGTTTTAACTACATTAGAGTTTTACAGTTTTTTAAAAGTTTTATTACACACAAATACTACTCAAGTAAAATAAACAAGGAATCATGTTATAGTCTTTTCAGCCAGATCGACCACATTTTCAAGTACAGAGGGAAGACGAGGATGACTCTGGGGGTAGATTTAAGATTGTGTTTATTTTACAAAATAATATATAACAACTGAACTTCAACACACACAAAAACAAATTTGTTCATGACGTGAACCACATAGACAGAACTTTATGGACAGCATCATCACTGACTCCTAAGAGAGAGAAAGAGAAGTGAATTAAGGAACATTTAGTTGAAAATGTTCTACTCTCTAATTTTAAATTTTATCATTTAAAAGATCTTAGTTACCACAGAGTGCACACATATACGATACAAAAATAATGAAATCAATCTTCATAACAATTAATGTTCATAATACTATTATTGCATACTGTTCAAAGATTTGAAAAAAAAAATGATTTTGATGTTGTGGGAACAAAGGTTCTAGAAACACTCATGTCAATAAAGCCTGATCTCAACTGAGGAAAAAAAAAAAATAGAGAGAGATGCAAGAAATCTGAATAGAAATAACATATTATACATATGATATGTGTTTCTTGAAAAACATTTTTAAGTAAATTTCATATAAATAAATAGACATAAATTAGGCCTAAGCCTAGTACTTAACCAATTTATTTATTTATTTATCTTTTGTCATACTATTGCCTACCCTGAGCTGTGTCCATGAAAGCACTTCATATACAGTACACAGTAAATGACACAATCTAACACGTGGTATTTTAACAGTCAGTTATTATGATGGCCTCTCTGTTATGTCTGACTATTAAAATGTCATATGTCTCAACCAACTTTATAAAACCATGTCAATGAAGAGACGTAGTCTACTCATAACATAGCCTATTGTGGGTAACGTTAAACAGACAGACTGAGAGCACGTGACAGTGAAAACATTACGATTATTTTAACTGAATTAAAATGGAAAAGCAATGAGTAATTAACAAGCTTTCAGAACGAACATGCTACAGTTTATTGTGCTGTCAATAAGTCAACACAGGCTTATCATGCACCAGTTCAGTTAAATAAATGTACTAACAATTCATTATACAGCATTAGAGGCTAATAGCCTATATGATGGCTATGCATTCAAGACTATTTATTTAGCAGATCCCCATCACGTTGGCTATACGTTAACTTTCCAATTAAATGCATCACAATTGTTTTTAAAGTTAAACAAATAAAAATGTATTCGCATTTGATACTCACACTCTGTCATCCATCTTCGCTGGTCCTCTAATTCGGTAGGTGGCGTTGTCACTAAAAACCTAGGGTCCTAGAAATGCGGTCCTAAAAGTGGGGTCCTGAAAATGCAGCCTCCGATTTTGCAGGCAGATGCTACTCCTCACAGTTGTCAGGCACTCGGAAGCTATCGAAAAATAAAATAAAAGTCCATGGGACCAACCTGTAAAAACATGAATTTATGCTGTGAAAACGGACATTTTAACATGGGGGCTATGGACATTTGCTCCCTTTTGGGACCTGCCCTCTAGCGGATTTTCGATGTATTGCAGTTTTTCGCACTTCCGGGTAGGCTTCATTTTTCAGATCAGAATGTTGCCGCTTGGTTTTACTGTAAGCCTAGTAAGTGCTGGACATACTGCACAGTAAGTAGGTAGATGTCTGAGCCATGTGATTGGGAGTGTCCCAGGGGATTTATGGCTGCCCTTAGTGCTGCCATTTGTTCATCACTCAGTACATCGCCCATCTCAGGAACAGTGACACCATGGTGTGGCTCATCAGGCAGGCCACTGTCCTCCCAGTCCAAATGTGGTAGGTACAATCCCTGAAAAGACATGTAAAGTGTTTATGTAGAGCAGTGGTTCGCAAACATTTTTTGAGACCCGGACCACATTTGATAACAATTTTGAAACAGACTCCAGAAATACACAATATTTATTCTGAGACTGAATAACATTACTTTCTTTGTCAATGTATGTTCAAATTAATGTCAATGGGATGCATTTTTGGTGAAATTTATAAAGAAATTTGTGGAAAAATAGTCTATTTCTAGAAAAAGTCGGAATTAAAAAGTTGTGTGTGTGTGTGTGTATATGTATATATAAAAAATAAAGACCCCCTTGAACCTCTCTCAAGGACCACTGGGGACCCCATTTTGAGAACCACTGATGTAGAGCATAAAAACCCATTGCCAAGTTTGATTGGAAAAACTGATTGAATATACTTTAATTCAATTAAAATCTTCGCACATACTTCATGCGTATAGTACTTTTCAGCAAGGGTTAAACAATGGAGCAGGTTATGTCCCAATTTTCAGCTTAAAAATAATGCAGCACCCATGTGCGCTGAGAGCCTGCTGGTGTGAGCCTTGACAGGAAAGCAATGTTATACAGGCCTTAGTAATGAAGTTAATGATCACTCAAAGTTAACTGAGCATTAATGGTGGAGCATTTCACTTCAGTATTAAATGAGCAATGTACATCACTGCATCTCATATGTAACAGCTATGTGTGTGCGCCAGTGGACTCACTGAAAGTGTATGCACAGTAATTAATAATAAAAGCACCATGAATTCAACAAATCATCTAAATTAGATTAACATAAGACTCACACCATGCTCATACAAGAAAGACAACTATGTTGACCTTGCTTCATAGTACATCCCTCTGTTTAGATAAGTGCTTTTCTGGACTGACAAACTTAAAACATAGAAGAACAAAATGGCACAGACATTCCCTTTTACCTCTGCATTTTCTGGTTCTGCCATGGCATGCTGAATGTTCCCCATCTCCCACAGCTGATTGGGTGTTAGGTTACCCTCAGTTCTGAGTGGGTGGTTATCCCATCCATTGGTGAAGATATCAAGACTAGCTTGTAGTCTGGGTAGAAACGCATACTGACAACTAGGGATGGGTACCGAGACCCGGTATTAAACGGATAAGCTCGGACTTTATCGGTTCTGCTGTCGGTACTGGAGAAATTAAGAAAGTGCTATTTATTATTGCTAAATTATTATCTTGCAAATTTAATCTCGCCAGCCACTTCTATATATAATAATACTGAACCATTTGTCTGTGATGCATTTTTGCTAAAGAGAGAGAGAGTGTGTGTGTGAGAGAGAGAGATCGATCTTTCACGCGGAGCCACGGCGCGCACAACAGCCCTGCTTAATGAGTGACGATGAGGACAGAACTAAACATTCAAACGGTTACACTTTAGATCTTTGATATTAAACTAATTTTATTTTAAATTTAGATTTTGGCTTCCAATGATTATAAAAAAGAAGATATTTGAGGTATAACCATTAAAAACTAAAGCCACATTCTCTCCAGCGCAACTTCCTTCCCTTCACGGCGGTGCGCTGTCATTTCTCCCTAAACCCAAACGTAACGTCAGAATCTGCACGATCAGTGATTGTTGTAAAATGTAGTCTATACTGTTGCTAAACTGCGGGACGCATTTGATAATAAAAGGCTATTAAAAGTACCAAAATTGACGCAATAGACGCTGTTCCAAATGCGGCGCGCGCTCCGAAACGCACCGCAACGAGACAAGCAACGTATGTTTTGGGCTTCGTGTGCGCATCTAAACGATCAAATATACACAAAAATATGTCAAAATGGCCGTCTTGGAGATTCACTTAAAGAGTTTATTCACTTAAATACAGTTTATGTCTTAAATGGGCGTAAATAGTTGGGAGAACATATGATGCGTAATAATGATTAGATCTGCATTTGGTCTTAAAGAGGCAGCAGTCTAATAAACCTGCTGACGATTGCTCCATTAATGTGAATCAAACAACAAAAGGCAAAGAGAAAATCAGTCGCAGCTCTTGAATGAATAATTTTGGCTTTAATCTATCTATGATAAACTATGCAGTGTTATTTTACACCTGACTTTATTAGATGTCTTTTTAGCCCATATTACTCCTGAACAGTAATGTCAGTAGACATTACTGAAATTAAAGCACTGGGTATATAATTTGTATATTTGTTTTATTGTATACGTTTTTTTGTTTGACCATGTGTTTGTACTTTGTTTTTGCTGTCTTATGTCTTCTGTATATAAAACACAAAAGCCTGCACCCTTCTGCATAACATACATGTTTTATTTGTTTTGTTAAAGCATTGCTTTTTCTTTTGCTATAGATATTTATTTTACATTTCAAAATATAAAGCAATATTAATTATGTTCTAAATTATTTTTATTTAACAAAAAGAACCGATAAGAATACCGTTAAAGTACCGGATCGATAAGGAGTATCGGTAAGAGTAGTAATACCGTTAAAACCTTAACGATACCCATCCCTAATGACAACTGAAGAGGTGTGCAATGTTTGACAGGTCAAGCAAACCATCCTCCTCTAGAGAATGCAGCACACTGTAGTATATGCTGGTCACAGCACACACACGTCTCTCCAGAGTCGTTCAATTCTGGGAAGAGAGTTAGAGCAAGATTAGATATGGTTTACATACAAAATACATAAGATTTTACAATAGCATAACCAAAAGGTCTCAAAAGAAAAATGTTTATCACAATTAAGTGAATATTCTTTTTCCTTTTCTTGATGTTAAAGCCTAATTTGTTCAGTCAGTCACTATATGGTACATGTCAAAGACTTAAATCTAAATTTACTTTGTGGGGGAAAAAACAGTTATGGTGATGATCAATCTTATATTCATTGCATTAATCAGGTACCATATTAATCAGGTACCATCATCGCCCAAGCGTATTTGCTGCAATATTATCAAGTGCAAGACAAAGTCCACAACTTCTTGGTCACACAAATCAGAAAAATTAAGTATGAATCAAATTGGGTCCGTGTTCCGTTATTTTCCATTTTGAGCATATATCAAAAGTACAAAAAACAAACTGTTCTTTCTTTTTGCAAAGAATTATTGTGTGATATGATGAAAAAAAATAGCTTTGCTATATAGAAGTGTGACAAAAACCTGCCTTTGATTGTGCACGCTCTTCCCAGCAATGAAACTGGACCTTCCTGTTCCCTTGATAGAGAACATCAGCCGTGCAATGTCAACGTTCTCGACTCCATGATCCGCTCTTACCCTAAAAAATAAACATTTTGTGCATTTATTATATGTGGTGCTCTAAACAATTTTAACTTCAGGCATTTCCTGTTTGTTTGTCAACATATCATGCAAACACACCAGTTTCGCAATTAAAGATGCAGTAAGTAGTTGCATTTAGCAACAACAAAAAATACAATGAAATATAAAACTGTCTACATTCCGACAGCTGGGGCTGTAGTCCACTGGTCAATACGTTCTGGCTCGACGAAAATTCTGATTGGTCAAATAATTTAGGTGTTAATTTCATCAGGAGTGAAGTGCTAAGTGCTAATGGGGGTGTTTTCAGAACTCACTGTTTCAGAGGTCACAGCCTGTCTTCAGAACACCCCCTTGATTTCACAATTTTGGATTAGCCCAATCCACTGGCGATCGATAGCTCTATGCTTACTGAAGCCTTCTGGAAGTTTGCTCAGTATTTGTTTAATGAACGTTTAGTCACTAAACCATGTCAAAGACGTCTTCGCTGTGGCAGCACCAAGCACCGCGGCCTGTGTGTTTTTCCTCGGACCGCCGAGCAGCGAGCACTGCGGTCTGTCTGTCTCAAGTGTGTAATCATTTCAGTGTAAAATAATTAGGTCAAAAACAATTTAATATACTGCAAATACTATTTTTTATGTTGATTTATACTCCATTTAAGCTGACAAGGCTACCAGGTACTGCCCATTTAATTTATCTAAAAATACAATAAAGTGTTTTGTCAGAAACATGGATCCTCCACTCTGAGAGAACAGAAAAGTCATTTCCTGTATCCGCTCCCTTTTTCACCCAATCCAGAGGGAGAACTCCACACATTTCTTTTCCATTTACTGCAGAACAGAGAGAGCACCATTATTACCTTTTCATCTCTTTGCTTTATATCCTTCTGTACATTCTTTAGATGCATGGCATACAAGATTGCATATTGTAGTGAGGAACGCAAGGCAAGGAATGACCCACTGTATACCTTGATGGAAATCCATATCTGTCCACCGATTGCTGGAAGAAGGCCAGTGCTGTTGAGGACCGATTATTGTTCGCTGCACCCAGGTACATGATCTATAGAAAAAAGGGGGTGATTTCTTTCTTTTTCAAGCTGTCCTCTTAAATTTTTTTTTTTTTTAACGTAAATTATACCTTTCGAGAAAAGCCATCCACAGCACCAAAAATTACAATGTTGTACCTGGTTAGACAAAAGACACTATAATAGTACAGCCTGCAATATATGTAAGTGAAATCCATTTCATTTATATGGCATCAAATCAAAACAGAAGTGATATCATGACAGTTTTCATATACAGCTGGTCAAGACAATACTCTTTAACTCTTAGAATTATACAGACCGTATTAGCTTGTGATTGGTGTCCACGTGGACCAGAGCTTTGGGACCAGGAACTGAGTAGGTGCGACGCACAACACACCCCAGCTGGTTCATGCGACAAAGGATGCCAACAGTGTCCACACGGTGCATGGAGGCCCGCACCCTCTCCCACTGCACTCTGAATCCTCTGGCCTGCAAGCTTCCCTTAACCAAGCGGTACCCAGCATGAGGCATGTCTTTTTTGATTTCAGTTACCAAATGGTCCAACTCTGCGTTTGAACAGGTGCTATAGGTTGCTCTGACAGAAAAGCCAAACTCTCTCATTCTTCTGAAGAGAGAGCGAGTGGACACTCCCATCAAGTTAGCAATACACGGCACAGGAAGACCTTGGTTGATGAGATGTAACAGAGAATCCGGAGAAATGTTAAATTTTGGACGCCCAGTTGCTCCATGACGAACCTGCACAGATACTATGGGGACCTGATTTTCTCTTTCTTCAACAACCAAATTGTGCAGCTCTGTGAGTGCATCTACAATGGCTTTTGGGATGAGAACCTGGTTAGAGGCAGCACTAAAGAGAACAGCCTCCTGAGAACACACAAATTCAAGGTAATCCAGGTCAAGAGGCTGCTGACTGACAATATGCTGGAGCCGTGTGTGGAGCCTCTCAAACATTGTTTGTGCAAGCAGTTCCTAGAGAGAGGGGAAAAGAGGAAAAATGTATGAGGTCAAAAATACTGGTATAATTGAACATGACCAGTAAAATGACCAAAAACTACACTTTGCTTTATTCTTAATATCTTCATGACCATTAGTGATAGAGACCTCAAATATTGGCACACGATATTGGAACACATATACATCTTAAACTCAAACCACATGAAAATATAAATAATAGGTGATTGTCATTAAATGACAACTGTGGCCAATGAGCTGTGGGGAAAAAATGTTATTTGAATACTATGAATTTGCAGTTTGTAATTAACTAGCTAAACTACATGACCCAAAGTACTTAACTACTGAAAAAGCCACAGAGATTTTAAATGCACTGCAGCTTAACTACAACCAACTACTGTAAACTGTAGATTAAGTGGTAACTATATGCATCATAAACAAATAAAATGGCCAGACATATTTTTACCAGTCCTTTCTATTGTTAGCACCATCTCATAACTTCGCCACTTCACATTAACTTGTAAATGTAATAAAAAAAAAAACTTCCTAAAGTGTCACAATAAGTGGGAAAAACGAGTCCAAAAAGACGTATAATAGGTGGATCAGGTGTTGTGCCGAATTCTTACTCCCTGCCAGAATCTGACTCCCCTCGCGAGCACGCGCATGACGTCAATTTGAGTCGCCTCGCCAGCTGCTAAAACAGAAACGCATCAGACAGCGTAAGAAATTACATGATAACAATTTGTGTGTTGATCTTTGATCATGTATTTATTAGTTATGTGTCTTTGATCATGTATTTTATTATTTTTTGATTATGTATTATTATTTATTATTATTTGATCAAACTCGTATCACTGTCTAGCTGTGCTTTTTCGCTTGTATTGTGTTTTTTACTACAGTATTATAAATCAGTGTGTTTTTTTTTTTAAAACACTACAGTGTTTTTTGTAGTAAAACAATGGTTTAGTTTCTGGTAAAGTCTCTTCACCTAAACATAAACATCATTACTAAAGAGATTTGACTTTACTGCCTGCACATTTTCTTTATGAAAACAAAACAGTGCTGCCAAAATCATACTCCCCTATGTAAAATACTTATTACTGAATATAAACACTTGTGCTTTTTTGCAGGTAGTCTTTAGGATGAGATGTGTCTCCAGAATGAGTTTTTTGGGTGTCTGACCCAGCTAAAGTGATCTCAGTGTGGGGGTGTGTGAATTCGGCAGTGCTGCCAAAATCACACTCCCCTATGTAAAATACTTATTACTGAATATAAACACTTGTGCTTTTTTGCAGGTAGTCTTTGGGATGAGATGTGTCTCCAGAATGAGTTTTTTGGGTGTCTGACCCAGCTAAAGTGATCTCACTGTGGGGGGGTGTGAATTCGGCAGTGCTGCCAAAATCACACTCCCCTATGTAAAATACTTATTACTGAATATAAACACTTGTGCTTTTTTGCAGGTAGTCTTTGGGATGAGATGTGTCTCCAGAATGAGTTTTTTGGGTGTCTGACCCAGCTAAAGTGATCTCACTGTGGGGGGGTGTGAATTCGGCAGTGCTGCCAAAATCATACTCCCCTATGTAAAATACTTATTACTGAATATAAACACTTGTGCTTTTTTGCAGGTAGTCTTTGGGATGAGATGTGTCTCCAGAATGAGTTTTTTGGGTGTCTGACCCAGCTAAAGTGATCTCAGTGTGGGGGGGTGTGAATTCGGCAGTGCTGCCAAAATCATACTCCCCTATGTAAAATACTTATTACTGAATATTGTAATCGATGTAGCCCTTCTGTATCATAAAGGACCTGTAATATTTATGATTATGGGGTAAAAACAAAATAAGAATTTCATTGTACATAGGTACACATGACAATAAAAATCTTGAATTTGGAATTTATTAAATTAAATAGAATACTAAGAAACACCTTTAGAATTTCAGAAGATCTTGTTTAAAATGTTGATTTACCTCGTTACATTCTGACACCTCTTGATGTTCGTTGTGGACTCTCCAAGAGGATCAAAGAACAGAGCCCTCTTCTCTTGTGGGATCATTATCTTAATAATAAAGATATTGCAAATAATTACAACAAAACCTTAAACGCTAAACAAATATTGTATCCAGCCACTTAAAAGATAATTAAGACTGCTTATAAAACATATAAAATGTACCGTCAGAGTCCAGTGATGGTTCTCATTAATGACCCCAAAAATGTACCTAAATTTGTTTGGATCCATCTGAAATTTCATTTAAAACTAGATTAAAAAGTTCGTCGAGACAAACTTTAAGTTGGCTTGAGAAAGCTGGACCAGAAAGTTTGAAGAAGTTAAAAGTAGTTTGGAGTTTAAAGTAGTTTCAAGTTTAAATTAGTTTAAAGTTTAAATTAGTTAGAAGTTTAAAATAGTTTAAAGTTAAAATTAGTTTGAAGCTTAAATTAGTTTAAAGTTTAAATTAGTCTAAAGTTTAAATTAGTTTGAAGCTTAAATTAGTTTGAAGCTTAAATTAGTTTAAAGTTTAAATTAGTCTAAAGTTTAAATTAGTTTGAAGTTTAAATTAGTTTAAAGTTTAAATTAGTTTAATGTTTAAATTAGTTTAAAGTTTAAAGTATTTTAAAGTTAAAAAGTTGTTGGGGGTTTTCTAGTGGGTTGCTAAGGTGTTCTGGGTGGTTGCTAGGCAGTTGCTAGGGTGTTCTGGGTGGTTGCTAGGCGGTTGCTAGGGTGTTTTTGGTGGTTGCTAGGGTGTTCTGGGTGGTTGCTATGGTGTTGCTAGGTTGTTGCTAGGGTATTCTGTTTGGTTGCTAGGGTGTTCTGGGTGGTTGCTAGGTGGTTGTTAGGGTGTTCTGGGTGGTTGCTAGGGTGTTGCTAGGCGGTTGCTAAGGTATTTTGGGTGGTTGCTAGGCGGTTACTAGGGTGTTCTGGGTGGTTGCTAGGCGGTTGCTAGGGTGTTTTAGCGGTTGCTATGGTGTTGCTAGGCGGTTGCTAGGGTGTTCTGGGTGGTTGCTAGGGTGTTGCTAGGCGGTTGCTAGGGTATTCTGGGTGGTTGCTAGGCGGTTACTAGGGTGTTTTGGTGGTTGCTATGGTGTTGCTAGGCGGTTGCTAGGGTATTATGGGTGGTTGCTATGGTGTTGCTAGGGTATTCCAGGTGGTTGCTAGGATGTTGCTAGGTGGTTGCTAGGGTGTTTTGGTGGTTGCTATGGTGTTGCTAGGTGGTTGCTAGGGTGTTCTGGGTGGTTGCTATGATGTTGCTAGGTGGTTGCTAGGGTGTTTTGGTAGTTGCTATGGTGTTGCTAGGGTATTCTGGGTGGTTGCTAGGGTGTTGCTAGGGTGTTCTGGGTGGTTGCTATGGTGTTACTTGGTGGTTGGTAGTTGTCACAGATGGTTACTATGGAGTTTGTATAGTTCTTAGCATGATCTTGGTATGATTTAGCACTTAACTAATCGCTATTAGCATGTAGCTATTCACTGCTAGCATGTGTAGCATGTTGGAAGTGCTGTTTGCTAGCATGAGTCAAAAGAGCCAAACCTCATCTCTATACAATGTTCTGATACAGAGATATAGGTCTTGCAAAATGGTTGCTAGGGTACTCAAGTTTGGTTGCTATGGAGTTGCTTGGGAGCTGGGAGCTTTATACGTACGAAGTTTAAAGTGGTTTGAAGTTTAAATTAGTTTACGAGTTTTTGAGTTTTGAGTTTATAAGTTTAAATGAGTTTAGAGTTTAAGTTTAAATGAGTTTAGAGAGTGTGTGTGTGTATGTGGGTTCACACACACACACACACACACACACTCAGAGTTTATGAGTTTAGAGTTTATAAGTGTATAAATGGATGAGTTTATAAGTGTACACGTTTTTGAATTTGGTTTGTAAGTTTAAATGAGTTTTGAGTTTATAAGTTTAAATGAGTTTACAGTTTATAAGTTTAAATGAGTTAAAGCTTAAGTTTGAAGTTTAAAGAAGTTTAAAGTTTATATTAGTTTGAAGTTTAATTTAGTTTGAAGTTTAAAGTAGTTTAAAGTTTAAAATAGTTTGAAGTAGATAGATAGATGAGTTGATTAGTTTAATTGAGTCTCAATGGCTTATATATTATATAGAATGGCAGTTTGAATTAGTCTTCAAGGTATTTTGATTTGAATTTTCGTCGGTTGGCCAGTTTGAATCTAGATTTGAATTTTTTAGAACTCCCCAATGTAAGTCAATGGGAGTTTTTCCGAGTTTTGATCGGCAATATTAGGAAAACCGTAAGTCCGATCAGTCTGAAAAGATATAGCAACTCAAGTCAGAATAGTCTGAAGGTCTGAGCCGAGTTTGGAGTATGTAGAGTTAAAGCTCTAGGAGGAGATAGGGGATAAATTTTTAGTAAGAAGAATAATAATAATAACTAGATGCGAAAGTTCGTCGAGACAAACTTTAAGTTGGCTTGAGAAAGTTTGGACCATAAAGTTTTTTGCTAGGCGGTTGCTAGGATATTTCTGGTGGTTGCTAGGGTCTTTTGGGTGGTTGCTAGGCGGTTGCTAGGGTATTTTGGGTGGTTGCTAGGGTGTTCTGGGTGGTTGCTAGGCGGTTGCTAGGGTGTTCTGGGTGGTTGCTAGGCGGTTGCTAGGATATTTTGGGTGGTTGCTAGGGTCTTTTGGGTGGTTGATAGGCGGTTGCTAGGGTATTTTAGGTGGTTGCTAGGGTATTTTAGGTGGTTGCTAGGGTATTCTGGGTGGTTGCTAGGCGGTTGCTAGGGTATTCTGGGTGGTTGCTATGGTGTTCTGGGTGGTTGCTAGGCGGTTGCTAGGGTGTTCTGGGTGGTTACTAGGGTGTTCTGGGTGGTTGCTAGGCGGTTGCTAGGATATTTTGGGTGGTTGCTAGGGTCTTTTGGGTGGTTGATAGGTGGTTGCTAGGGTATTTTAGGTGGTTGCTAGGGTATTTTAGGTGGTTGATAGGGTATTCTGGGTGGTTGCTAGGCGGTTGCTAGGGCATTTTGGGTGGTTGCTAGGGTCTTTTGGGTAGTTGCTAGGCGGTTTCTAAGATATTTTCGGTGGTTGCTAGGGTCTTTTGGGTGGTTGCTAGGCGGTTGCTAGGGTATTTTGGGTGGTTGCTAGGGTGTTCTGGGTGGTTGCTAGGCGGTTGTAGGGTGTTCTGGGTGGTTACTAGGGTGTTCTGGGTGGTTGCTAGGCGGTTGCTAGGATATTTTGGGTGGTTCCTAGGGTCTTTTGGGTGGTTGATAGGCGGTTGCTAGGGTATTTTAGGTGGTTGCTAGGGTATTTTAGGTGGTTGATAGGGTATTCTGGGTGGTTGCTAGGCGGTTGCTAGGGTGTTCTGGGTGGTTGCTATGGTGTTGCTAGGCGGTTGCTAGGGTATTTTGGGTGGTTGTTAGGCGGTTGCTAGGGTGTTCTGGGTGGTTGCTATGGTGTTGCTAGGCGGTTGCTAAGGTATTCTGGGTGGTTGCTAGGCGGTTGCTAGGGTGTTCTGGGTGGTTGCTATGGTGTTGCTAGGCGGTTGCTAGGGTGTTCTGGGTTGTTGCTAGGCAGTTGCTAGGTGTTCTGGGTGGTTGCTAGGCAGTTGCTAGGGTGTTCTGGCTGTTTGCTAGGTGTTCTGGGTGGTTGCTAGGCAGTTGCTAGGTGTTCTGGGGGGTTGCTAGGCAGTTGCTAGGGTGTTCTGGGTGGTTGCTAGGGTATATTTGGTGGTTACTAGAGCATTTCTAGATGTTGCTAGGGTGTTCAAGATGGTTGCTAAGGTATTTTTGGTAGTTGCTATGGTGTTACTAGGTGGTTGGTAGTTGTCAAAGATGGTTACTATGGAGTTTTTATAGAGTTCTTAAAATCTTTAATAACGAGTGCCTTCAGTACGGCACTCGGCCTGCGGCCTCGTGCCTATGGCCGAATAGGCACAAGCATGGAGCAATATCGCAAGGCCACGAGTGTAATATTGCGTTAAAAAATACAAAAAAATGTAAAAAAAAAATTTTTTTGGTTTAGGGTGGTTGCTAGGGAGCTCTTAGTGGTTGCTAGGGTGCTGAAACTGGTTGCTATGGTGTGGCTATGAAGATTTTAGGCCATTACTTATTGGTTGCTTGATAATATAAATCCTCTGAGGGAGAGAGAGAGGGAGAGACGCAGGGCTGTCAGGCCCTTTGGAGTCTGTGTGTGTGAAAACGGCAGTTTGGATTCAAATGTTTTTAGAACTCCCCAATGTAAGTCAATGGGAGTTTTTCCGAGTTTTGATCGTCATTTTTAGGAAAACCGTAAGTCCGATCAGTCTGAAAAGATATAGCAACTAACTTCAGATCAGTTTGAGTGTCTGAGCCGAGTTTGGAGTATGTAGAGTTAAAGCTCTAGGACGAGTTTGAGTCAACAGTTTTTAACAGAAGAATAATAATAATAATAATAAGTTTAAATAGGATTTCAATATGTTGGCTCTCTCAAGCCAACTTAACTAGATGCGAAAGTTCGTCGAGACAAACTTTAAGTTGGCTTGAGAAAGTTTGGACCAGAAAGTTTTTTGCTAGGCGGTTGCTAGGGTATTCTGAGTGGTTGCTAGGCGGTTGCTAGGATATTTCTGGTGGTTGCTAGGGTCTTTTGGGTGGTTGCTAGGCGGTTGCTAGGGTGTTTTGGGTGGTTGCTAGGGTGTTCTGGGTGGTTGCTAGGCGGTTGCTAGGGTGTTCTGGGTGGTTACTAGGGTGTTCTGGGTGGTTGCTAGGCGGTTGCTAGGATATTTTGGGTGGTTGCTAGGGTCTTTTGGGTGGTTTATAGGCGGTTGCTAGGGTATTTTAGGTGGTTGCTAGGGTATTTTAGGTGGTTGCTAGGGTATTCTGGGTGGTTGCTAGGCGGTTGTTAGGGTATTTTGGGTGGTTGCTAGGGTCTTTTGGGTAGTTGCTAGGCGGTTTCTAAGATATTTTCGGTGGTTGCTAGGGTCTTTTGGGTGGTTGCTAGGCGGTTGCTAGGGTATTTTGGGTGGTTGCTAGGGTGTTCTGGGTGGTTGCTAGGCGGTTGCTAGGGTGTTCTGGGTGGTTACTAGGGTGTTCTGGGTGGTTGCTAGGCGGTTGCTAGGATATTTTGGGTGGTTGCTAGGGTCTTTTGGGTGGTTGATAGGCGGTTGCTAGGGTATTTTAGGTGGTTGCTAGGGTATTTTAGGTGGTTGATAGGGTATTCTGGGTGGTTGCTAGGCGGTTGCTAGGGCATTTTGGGTGGTTGCTAGGGTCTTTTGGGTAGTTGCTAGGCGGTTTCTAAGATATTTTCGGTGGTTGCTAGGGTCTTTTGGGTGGTTGCTAGGCGGTTGCTAGGGTATTTTGGGTGGTTGCTAGGGTGTTCTGGGTGGTTGCTAGGCGGTTGTAGGGTGTTCTGGGTGGTTGCTAGGCGGTTGCTAGGATATTTTGGGTGGTTGCTAGGGTGTTCTGGGTGGTTGTTAGGCAGTTGCTAGGGTGTTCTGAGTGGTTGCTATGGTGTTGCTAGGCGGTTGCTAAGGTATTCTGGGTGGTTGCTAGGCGGTTGCTAGGGTGTTCTGGGTGGTTGCTATGGTGTTGCTAGGCGGTTGCTAGGGTATTTTGGGTGGTTGCTAGGCGGTTGCTAGGGTGTTCTGGGTGGTTGCTATGGTGTTGCTAGGCGGTTGCTAAGGTATTCTGGGTGGTTGCTAGGCGGTTGCTAGGGTGTTCTGGGTGGTTGCTATGGTGTTGCTAGGCGGTTGCTAGGGTGTTCTGGGTTGTTGCTAGGCAGTTGCTAGGTGTTCTGGGTGGTTGCTAGGCAGTTGCTAGGGTGTTCTGGCTGTTTGCTAGTTGCTAGGCAGTTGCTAGGTGTTCTGGGGGGTTGCTAGGCAGTTGCTAGGGTGTTCTGGGTGGTTGCTAGGGTATATTTGGTGGTTACTAGAGCATTTCTAGATGTTGCTAGGGTGTTCAAGATGGTTGCTAAGGTATTTTTGGTAGTTGCTATGGTGTTACTAGGTGGTTGGTAGTTGTCAAAGATGGTTACTATGGAGTTTTTATAGAGTTCTTAAAATCTTTAATAACGAGTGCCTTCAGTACGGCACTCGGCCTGCGGCCTCGTGCCTATGGCCGAATAGGCACAAGCATGGAGCAATATCGCAAGGCCACGAGTGTAATATTGCGTTAAAAAATACAAAAAAATGTAAAAAAAAAAATTTTTTGGTTTAGGGTGGTTGCTAGGGAGCTCTTAGTGGTTGCTAGGGTGCTGAAACTGGTTGCTATGGTGTGGCTATGAAGATTTTAGGCCATTACTTATTGGTTGCTTGATAATATAAATCCTCTGAGGGAGAGAGAGAGGGAGAGACGCAGGGCTGTCAGGCCCTTTGGAGTCTGTGTGTGTGAAAACGGCAGTTTGGATTCAAATGTTTTTAGAACTCCCCAATGTAAGTCAATGGGAGTTTTTCCGAGTTTTGATCGTCATTTTTAGGAAAACCGTAAGTCCGATCAGTCTGAAAAGATATAGCAACTAACTTCAGATCAGTTTGAGTGTCTGAGCCGAGTTTGGAGTATGTAGAGTTAAAGCTCTAGGACGAGTTTGAGTCAACAGTTTTTAACAGAAGAATAATAATAATAACTAGATGCGAAAGTTCGTCGAGACAAACTTTAAGTTGGCTTGAGAAAGTTTGGACCAGAAAGTTTTTTGCTAGGCGGTTGCTAGGGTATTCTGAGTGGTTGCTAGGCAGTTGCTAGGATATTTCTGGTGGTTGCTAGGGTCTTTTGGGTGGTTGCTAGGCGGTTGCTAGGGTATTTTGGGTGGTTGCTATGGTGTTCTGGTTGGTTGCTAGGCGGTTGCTAGGGTATTCTGGGTGGTTGCTAGGCGATTGCTAGGGTGTTCTGGGTGGTTGCTATGGTGTTGCTAGGCGGTTGCTAGGGTGTTCTGGTTGGTTGCTAGGCGGTTGCTAGGGTGTTCTGGGTGGTTGCTATGGTGTTGCTAGGCGGTTGTTAAGGTATTCTGGGTGGTTGCTAGGCGGTTGCTAGGCAGTTGCTAGGGTATTCTGGGTGGTTGCTAGGCGGTTGCTAGGGTGTTCTGGGTGGTTACTATGGTGTTGCTAGGCGGTTGCTAGGGTATTCTGGGTGGTTGCTAGGCAGTTGCTAGGGTGTTCTGGGTGGTTGCTATGGTGTTGCTAGGCGGTTGCTAGGGTGTTCTGGGTGGTTGCTATGGTGTTGCTAGGCGGTTGCTAGGGTATTCTGGGTGGTTGCTAGGCAGTTGCTAGGGTGTTCTGGGTGGTTGCTATGGTGTTGCTAGGCGGTTGCTAGGGTGTTCTGGTTGGTTGCTAGGCGGTTGCTAGGGTGTTCTGGGTGGTTGCTATGGTGTTGCTAGGCGGTTGTTAAGGTATTCTGAGTGGTTGCTAGGCGGTTGCTAGGTGGTTGCTAGGGTATTCTGGGTGGTTGCTATGGTGTTGCTAGGCGGTTGCTAGGATGTTCTGGGTGGTTGCTAGGCGGTTGCTAGGGTGTTCTGGGTGGTTGCTATGGTGTTGCTAGGCGGTTGCTAGGGTGTTCTGGGTGGTTGCTAGGCGGTTGCTAGGGTGTTGTTAGGCGGTTGCTAGGGTGTTCTGGGTGGTTGCTATGGTGTTGCTAAGGTATTCTGGGTGGTAGCTAGGCGGTTGCTAGGCAGTTGCTAGGGTATTCTGGGTGGTTGCTAGGCGGTTGCTAGGGTGTTCTGGGTGGTTACTATGGTGTTGCTAGGCGGTTGCTAGGGTATTCTGGGTGGTTGCTAGGCAGTTGCTAGGGTGTTCTGGGTGGTTGCTATGGTGTTGCTAGGCGGTTGCTAGGGTGTTCTGGGTGGTTGCTATGGTGTTGCTAGGCGGTTGCTAGGGTATTCTGGGTGGTTGCTAGGCAGTTGCTAGGGTGTTCTGGTGTTGCTAGGCGGTTGCTAGGGTGTTCTGGGTGGTTGCTATGGTGTTGCTAGGTGGTTGGTAGTTGTCACAGATGGTTACTATGGAGTTTTGATATAGTTGTTTGCATGATCTTGGTATGATTTAGCACTTAACTAATCGCTATTAGCATGTAGCTATTCACTGCTAGCATGTATAGCATGTTAGAAGTGCTGTTTGCTAGCATGAGTCAAAAGAGCCAAACCTAATCTCTATACGATGTTCTGATACAGAGATATAGGTCTTGCAAAACGGTTGCTAGGGTACTCAAGTTTGGTTGCTATGGAGTTGCTTGGGAGCTGGGAGCTTTAAACGTAAGAAGTTTAAAGTGGTTTGAAGTTTAAAGTAGTTTACAGTAGTTTGAAGTTTATGGCAGGTAGATAGATAAGTTAATAGATAGATAAACACACACACACATACACACACACACACACGCACACACACACACACACACACACACACACACTAACTCGCTCACACACTCACTCAGACACACACACACTGTATGAGTTTTTGAGTTTTGAGTTTATAAGTTTAAATGAGTTTAGAGTTTATAAGTTTAAATGAGTTTAAGAGTTCAGAGTTTATTAATTTATGAGTTTAATAGTTTATAAGTCTATGAATTCATGAGTTTATAAGTTAATTAGTTAATCTCATACACTTATTCTAATTATAAGTGTATGAGTTTAGAGTTTATTAGTTTAAATGAGTCTCAATGGCTCATATAGTATATAGAACGGCAGTTTGGTTTAGTCTTCAAGGTGTTTAGATTTAAATTTTCGACATACACACACACACAAGCACGCACGCACAGACTCTCACTCTCTCTCTCACACACACACTATCTCTCTCACACACACACTCACTAACTCACTCACACACACACAGACAAGCTCATTAACACACACACACACACACACACACACACACACTCACGCACATAGACACACACTCTCTCTCTCACACACACTCAGAGTTTATATGAGTTTAGAGTTTATAAGTGTACAAGTTTTTGAGTTAAGAGTTTATAAGTTTAAATGAGTGTGTACGAGTATTTGAGTTTACACACACACACACACACACACACACACACACACACACACACACACACACACTCACACATAGACACCCACGCTCTCTCTCTCTCTCTCTCACACACACACACGTTTTGAGTTTAAAGTTCATTAGTTTAAATGAGTCTCATTGGCTAATATAGTATATAGAACGGCAGTTTGGTTTAGTCTTCAAGGTATTTTGATTTGAATTTTTGTCGGTTTGAATTTTTTAGAACTCCCAATGTAAGTCAATGGGAGTTTTTGAATGAGTTTTTTCGAGTTTTGATCGTCATTTTTAGGAAAACCGTAAGTCCAATCAGTCTGAAAAGATATAGCAACTCGAGTCAGATCAGTTTGAGTGTCTGAGCCGAGTTTGGAGTATGTAGAGTTAAAGCTCTAGGAGGAGTTTGATATAGATTTTTTTAGGGTCAGAAGAATAATAATAATAATAAGTTTAAATAGGATTTCAATATGTTGGCTTTCTCAAGCCAACTTAATAATAAGTTTAAATAGGATTTCAATATGTTGGCTCTCTCAAGCCAACTTAATAATAATAAGTTTAAGTACAATATCAGAAAGTTGGCTCTCTCAAGCCAACTTAATAAAATCAACAAGTATTTTACACAAAAACAAAAAAGCATTCCATGACCCATGTTTGATTGCTGTTAAAAGAAATCTGACACTTTCTCCAATGTGACATGGCCCGGCCTGACATGGCCACACTGGACTGTTTATTTAGAATCAGAAATTCATATATAATTATTATTGAAATAATAATAATAATAATTCATTAATATATTCATCAGAAATACGTTTTTTTTCCTTATACCAAAACTCACATTACCTCTATTGTCTGTTGTATGATATAATACACAACTGATGTTTGTATGAAGATCACTACATGAGTTACATCTATGTTAATCAGATTTATATTGCAGTTTTCAAAAAGTGTTGTACTTACCTTGACCTTTGCTTTTTTGTGCTTCCAGATGTCGCTCATTTCATATGAATCAATGCACACAGCCTTTTTTGTTGAATCCTTATTGTATTTTTGTACCAAAAGGTACATATAAGCATTCATGACCTGACAGCAATAAATGAAGACATATAAGTTTCCTATTAGAAAAAAATATTCACAGAGTTGATCTGTTTAATGATGTTTAATGTTTACTTTTTCATTTTGAACTTTAGATAGTTTTCTTTGGACAATATGTGTTTGTAAAACATTATTTTAACAAAATAATGAATAAAATGTTGAAACAGTTTGATATGAAGTGGCTTCATTCACAAACTGTTCGATTTTATAAACACAATTATATATAAGATGTGTACTTAACGTATACAAATATGTACACTGTGGAAACCAATAAGAAAACACAAACCATTTCAGAAACAAAAACATATTTACTTATTTTGCCAACATAACATGTTGTACAAACACATTATTATAATGGCTAGTTAAAACTTTAGAACCTAGCAAGATAACAATTTCCAAGTGAGTTGGTGCTTCTAAAAGAATCAACTCACCTCACTTTCAAAATGTCGTGTGGGTGCAGTCTGATGAATATCTGAGTAAAACAATTTGAAAGGCCCTATTTTGGAAATTAGCACATATAAGCTTTTTCCTTTCCAGGCTGCTTTGACACCTGTAAAAAAAACAAAACAAAAAAAACAATGCAAAGTCCAGAAAAGTTAGAAAATGAAACTCTGAGGAAAAATCCTAATTGAGGTTACATGTCTATCTTAAATTATGCATTGGTGTTACTCACAACTGGTGAATTCATGTGTAACTACTATGTGTATTTTGTATTATTATCAGTAGTAGTAGTATTATAACTGTCTAAATTGTTGTCTAAATTGTTAAGTACATATGTGATTCTATATCTGATGACCCTGAAAAAATTAAAGCTCCTGAAGATACTGTGGCATTGGCTAGAGGTGGAGATGCCGGTGAGGAGGGGCCTGAAGAGACCACATGAACTGGTCGTGGAGATGCCAGTGAGGAGGGGCCAGGGAGTGGTGGTGGAGATCCCGGTGAGGAGGGGCCTGTAGAGACCACAGAGAGTGGTGGTGGAGGAGATGCCGGTGAGGAGGGGCCTGTAGAGACCACATGAACTGGTCGTGGAGATGCCGGTGAGGAGGGGCCAGGGAGTGGTGGTGGAGATCCCGGTGAGGAGGGGCCTGTAGAGACCACAGAGAGTGGTGGTGGTGGAGATGCTGGTGAGGAGGGTCCTGTAGAGACCACAGAGAGTGGTGGTGGTGGAGATGCTGGTGAGGAGGGGCCTGTAGAGACCACAGGGAGTGGTGATGGAGGAGATGCCAGTGAGGAGGGGCCTGTAGAGACCACAAGGAGTGGTGGTGGTGGAGATGCCGGTGAGGAGGGGCCTGTAGAGACCACAGGGAGTGGTGGTGGAGATGCTGGTGAGGAGGGGCCTGAAGAGACCACATGAACTGGTCGTGGAGATGCCGGTGAGGAGGGGCCAGGAAGTAGTGGTGGAGACGCCGGTGAGGACGGGCCAGGGAGTAGTGGTGGAGATGCCGGTGAGGAGGGGCCTGTAGAGACCACAGGGTGTGGTGGTGGTGGAGATGCCGGTGAGGAGGGGCCAGGAAGTAGTGGTGGAGATGCCGGTGAGGACGGGCCAGAGAATGGTGGTGGAGATGCCGGTGAGGAGGGGCCAGGAAGTAGTGGTGGAGACGCCGGTGAGGACGGGCCAGGGAGTGGTGGTGGAGATGCCGGTGAGGAGGGGCCAGGAAGTAGTGGTGGAGACGCCGGTGAGGACGGGCCAGGGAGTGGTGGTGGAGATGCCGGTGAGGAGGGGCCAGGGAGTGGTGGTGGAGATCCCGGTGAGGAGGGGCCTGTAGAGACCACAGAGAGTGGTGGTGGTGGAGATGCTGGTGAGGAGGGTCCTGTAGAGACCACAGAGAGTGGTGGTGGTGGAGATGCTGGTGAGGAGGGGCCTGTAGAGACCACAGGGAGTGGTGATGGAGGAGATGCCAGTGAGGAGGGGCCTGTAGAGACCACAAGGAGTGGTGGTGGTGGAGATGCCGGTGAGGAGGGGCCTGTAGAGACCACAGGGAGTGGTGGTGGAGATGCTGGTGAGGAGGGGCCTGAAGAGACCACATGAACTGGTCGTGGAGATGCCGGTGAGGAGGGGCCAGGAAGTAGTGGTGGAGACGCCGGTGAGGACGGGCCAGGGAGTAGTGGTGGAGATGCCGGTGAGGAGGGGCCTGTAGAGACCACAGGGTGTGGTGGTGGTGGAGATGCCGGTGAGGAGGGGCCAGGAAGTAGTGGTGGAGATGCCGGTGAGGACGGGCCAGAGAATGGTGGTGGAGATGCCGGTGAGGAGGGGCCAGGAAGTAGTGGTGGAGACGCCGGTGAGGACGGGCCAGGGAGTGGTGGTGGAGATGCCGGTGAGGAGGGGCCAGGAAGTAGTGGTGGAGACGCCGGTGAGGACGGGCCAGGGAGTGGTGGGGGTGGAGATGCTGGTGAGGACGGGCCAGGTAGTGGTGGAGATCCCGTTGAGGAGGGGCCTGTAGAGACCACAGGGAGTGGTGGTGGAGAAGACTTTATTTTATGTGGGATCCGGGGTTGTTCCTCAACATGTAGCCTCAAGTGATCAACATTTATTCTTGGGAATTTCACCCCCCCCCCTCATCTTCGAGGTCTGCACTTTTCCCTTCCAATTTAGTGATCGTATAAGGGCCTAGAAAGTTTGCCTCCAGTTTTCCACCTTTTCTCTGTTGGCTCCTTATATTTTTCCTCCACACTTTGTCCCCCACTTTGAATTCATTCTGGGCTTTCTTCTGTTTGGATTGTTGCCTAACCCTTTCTTGGGAAGCTCTAGTGTTAGTATGAGCCTCATTTAAGACCTCACTCATAGCAATCGCCGATTCTGTCAGCTGTTCAACAGACATTGTATCCTCCACATTCTTGTTAATCTGACAAAAAGGGCAGGACAATACTGTTAAAAAAGTGCTACCTATTTATCATTAATTATATTTATATGAAAATTGCAACAATCTGCAGTTACCTGATAGTGCTCAGGAATTTCTGAAGGGTACCGGACCTCCCTCCCAAACATTAAAAAGTTAGGTGAGTACTTAGTTGTAACCTGACGCTTTGTCCTAAGCCCAAACATTACTGCATCTAGATGTCTATCCCATTCATTGGGCTTGTCTCTTACAAGCTTGCAAAGGGATCTGGTAATATAATAACATTATTTTCAGGTTTAAAGCAGTCAGGAAATAACATTTACAATCATGCATCTAGCACACATTTTTATCAAATTTTAATAATAGTGTATTGAGTGTACATATTCATTAAGTGCATTTGCTAGGAAATGAAACAATGAATTTACCATTTCTATTATCATGCTCTACTTAAATACATAAATGGCTAGTTATTTGTAAAATTGTTATCAGTGTGAAAATAATTAAATTAAAATATTGTTACCTCTGTATTGTCGCATTCATCCGTTCCACAAGGCCGTTCGTCTGTGGATGGTAAGGTGCGCACAAGGACCTTTTAATATTTAAAACCTTGCAGATATTACTGTTCAGCTGCAATTTATAAAAGAAAACAGACTCTTAAATGTATCATGGAAAAGATGAAAGGTGTGTATATTGAAAAAAGTTTACATTTAATCAATGTTTATCAATGATTTAACAGTGAACATGTATGACTCACTTTGTTTACGAACTCTTTCCCCTGGTCGGTGAGGACTCTCTTTGGTGCCTCAAACTGATGCACAAATTTCAATAGGCAATCAGCAACCTCCCTGGCAGCCTTTGTCTTGAGGGGATAAGCCTGGGGCCACTTGGTCATGTAATCAATGATGACACAGATATATTGATTTCCATTTTCTGTTGGTGTTAATTTTCCAATTAGATCCATCCCCACAAGTTCGAAAGGCTGTTTAACCTAGAGTTCATTAAATAGAAACAAGATAATTAATTATATAACTTAATTGTAATTTCTAAATTAATTAAAAAATATATATGATATAAGTGTGTGATGGAAAGGAATACCACAATTGGAATAATTTCACTTTGTTCCTTAACTGATGACCTGCTGGCCTGACATGGTACACACTGTGCCACCTGTGATCAAAAGAGTATAATGTTGGAAATCATTTGCATTTTACAATATTGCAAAATTATTAACTCTGTACATGTTATTACCCAGGTGTCAATGTCCTGTGACATGCCAGGCCAGTAAAATCGTATAGATATTGCATTGCGTGTTTTTTTTTGTCCTGTGTGAGCTCCGAGGCTACTTGCATGGAACTCCTCGAATATTTTGTTTGCCTCTTCTGTCCCACACACAACTTTTGGTTTGATCTGTTGTTTTTTTCCTTTGTTTCGAATGTAATACAATTCACCATCTATGAAAAGAAAAAATAGACAAAAGAGACAAATTAATAAAAAATATACAAAGTGTATATACTGTGCTGGTCAGAATGATTTTCACCCTTGGTAAATATGATCAAAGATGGCTGTAAAAAATAAATCTGCATTGTTAATCCTTTTGTTATTTTAGCAAAATAATTAGCAAAATTCTAACCTTTCATTGAAGTAAAATTATTGAGGGTGTGTGGTAGTGGGGGGGGGGGGGGGGGGGGGGGGCATTAGGAAATAATTTTTTTTCTCCAAAACACGTTGGGAAAAATTATTTTCCTCTTGAGTCTCCTCCTATAATGCCTGATGAGTTTTGAGAACCCCTGACCAGAGTTAGGACCAGTACTCACTTCATGGGAGCTCGGCCCATTCAAAAAAGTTGCCATTTGACTCATAGGCTGTGCAAGGGAGTGTAAGTCGCATTTGGATCCATTTTCGCACTTAAATATGTTACGAATTGGAGGATTTTGCCTAATAACGTATATGATGCAAGATTGCGCAATAGGGACCGTGGGGACACCTCTGGGGGCGCTCTTTAGCTGTGCTGAGGGGACAATCCTACAAACAGCCTTTTTGTCCACCTAGCTTCCATATTCTTCATCATTTTGTCCACGGAGCGCATAAACCTCCACCTAGCAGCCTGTTTTGCACCGTAGTCTTCCTCACGATCCACGAACAGCCTAAAGTGCCACCTAAGTGCCTATTTTTCACCAATTCGTCCACGGAGTGCGTAAAGTGCCACCTAAGTGACTACTCTTCACCGTAGTCTTCCTCACGTCCCAAGCACAGCTTATTCGTCCACCTAAGTGCCTATTTTTTCACAAACTCGACCCAGGGGCCCCAAACTTCACATGCTGGTGCCTAGGGGCCCCCACTGCACACATATCAGGAGGACAGGTCCCGAACTTAAGCCCGGGCGAACCCGGGGGTCCCAAACTTAAGCCCGGGCATTACTGTCCCAGCCACCCCGGGCCACCAGAGAACCGGGCCACTGGTAACCCAAAATCGACTTAGGTTTTAGCGACCGCTCTGGTTCTCTGGTTCCCTCCGGCCGAGGTTCTCCGGCCTCAGTCCGACTCCGAGAACCAGAGCTCCTGCACAGCTCGGGCCTGTCTTTTCCTGTAGGTATCGTGTTTTTCAGAGCTCCACCATTGCAGAGATTGAACTCACTACCCAGCCTGAGTGCACCCTCTCTGGCTTGTGTCACTGCCTTGAATGCCCTGGGGCCTCATTTATAAAACTTTGTGTAGGATTTGCGTCAGAAGTGGCGTACGGATGAAACATAGGACGTGCGTACGCACAGAAATATTCGGATTTATAAAACCGTGCGCATCCTACGCAGTTTTCCCTTAATAAATCACAATCAATTCTAAATGTAGCGCAGCTTTTGCGGCTTCATGTCACGCCCATAGTTGCCCATAAATAGACCGTGAAACGCCCACAAGTTAATATTCATCGATTGCGAAATCATGGCAAACACAGAGGAAAACCAAGAAACGTAACTTCACTCACGCGCAAGCGTGAAGCGCATGATCAGCCATTGTGCGTCATTACGCATTGTGATGGCATCATGGCATTTTATTACCATCCATTTGATTGCATCTGACAAGCTACAGATGTGTTATGAGGATGAATTGCATAACATGCTAATATTATTGCAGAACATATTTATATCTTTTTGCAAATATGTGTTAAATTGCATTTCTGTTGTAATCTTCGTTTTTGTTTGTTTTACACTGCAGATCGATCAAACGGGTGTTTGTGTAGGCTGTTAATTGTAAGACTTGCTTTGTGAAGTCTTCATGTTATTTATGAGAGGCAGTATTGCCATTTCTTTTACACAACGATCTACAGTTTCACACACTTTCACGTGTTTCTTCCATCTGCCGACGGTGTCGCCATTTCTCATTTCACCCGTTTTTGTGCGTACGCCTGGGTCAGAGTTTGCGTGAAGGACCGCACATTTTCCCGTCAAGTTTGCTTTTTATAAATACCAATTATTGCGTAGAGAGCGGCGTACGCCGCCTTTTGTGCGTACGCAACGTTTATAAATGAGGCCCCTGGTGCTTACGTCTCCCAGTGATCCAACTCAGTCATTTTCAACCTCCCTCCCCAGCCATAGTGCCTCCTGCAGTAAAATGTTTTGATATGAGGTGTGCATACTGTATGGGACGTCCCCTTTAAGAACTGACCATTACTTTTTTCTACTTATTAGAAATTAGGTCTTTATAGGCCTCTGAAGTAGTAAAATGTGACATAACTCCAAAATGCTGCAGTAGAATGTTTTGATATGAGGTGTGTATACTGTATGGGACGTCCCCTTTAAGAACTGACCATTACTTTTTCCACTTATTAGAAATGAGGTCTTTATAGGCCTCTGAAGTCGAATAATATGTCATATCTCCAAAATGCTGCAGAAAAATGTTTTGATATGAGGTGTGCATACTGTATGGGACGTCCCCTTTAAGAACTGACCATTAGTTTTTTCTACTTATTAGAAATTAGGTCTTTATAGGCCTCTGAAGTAGTAAAATGTGACATAACTCCAAAATGCTGCAGTAGAATGTTTTGATATGAGGTGTGCATACTAGGTGGGACATTGAATTCCAGAAACTTTTCATATAGTAAAAAATATATATGAAAAAGCAAATACAAAAGATGTATTTAGAAAGAATGTATACTTTATTTTACTTTTTTCCCCCTCATAATTATGTTGTAAACATAAAAATTCTACAACTTGCAAAGACAACATGAGTGTAAATTAAAAGTATAACACAGTAAAGTGCAAAAACTCTTGAAATATGACATCTTATTATATCGTCTCTCACAGATCGAGATAGATAGATAGATAGAAAGAAAGAAAGAAAGAAAGAGAGAAAAGAAAGAAAAAAGATAGATATATAGATAGAAAGAAAGATAGAAAGAAAGAAAGAAAGAAAGAAAGAAAGAAAAAAAGAAAAAAGATATATAGATAAATAGAAAGAAAGAGAAAAAAAGAAAGAAAGAAAGAAAGAAAGAAAGAAAGAATAAAGATAGATAGATAGATAGATAGAAAAAAGAAAGAAAAAAGATAGATAGATAGATAGATAGATAGAAAGAGAGAAAAAAGAAAGAAAGAAAAAAGATAGATAGATAGATAGATAGAAAGAAAGAAGAAAGAAAGAAAGAAAAAAGACAGATAGATAGCCTAGATAGATAGAAAAAAGAAAGAAAGAAAGAAAGAATTTAGATAGATAGATAGATAGATAGATAGATAGATAGATAGATGGGCAACTCAAGCGCTCTGAAAGCGCGTTCTCTCTGCTGTTACTGAAATTACTGTATTCATAGTAATAGGCGCACACGCTTTTTTTTTGGCGGCTGGCTTGACCGCAGTAACGTATCAGCGAATTTGTATTGATGGCGATTCAACTTTGCAACGTTCATAATTTTTTTTAACGTGTGCATTGTTTAATCATGCATGTCGTCACGTTAAATAACATACGTTGCAGACAAATATAAAGTATATTCTGTTTTTTGTTTTGTTTTTTTTTACCTAAAAGCAAAAAGGATGGCTAGCTGCACGTGAACCTGGCCTGGCCCCAGGGCCGGCGCTCCGCACACGCACATCACGCACTGCGCGTAGGGCACCAAGTGCTTGGGGGGGCACCAAAAAATCTGGGTCGTGAAAAATCATCACAATAGGCTACTATAAATAACAAATAAAATATGTCTAAAGCATGTTAATATACAAAAGCAATACAAAAGTAATATAGGCCTAGACCAAATTAGTCGAGAAAAAGGTGAATCAACTGTGCCAGTCTCCCTCTGGTGCCCCCCCTCCCCACCTCCCAGTGGTCTGTTCGATTATGCCTCAATCAATGTCAAAATTTGGCAGACACCGACCTCAGACATGGCGTCGAAAAGGCACCAAGAGTCGGGGGCGGAACGGAAAAAATAAAAAAATAAAACAGATATAACACTACCATCGATTTAAATAGTACATTGATTGGGTTTAAGTGGTCGTTCAATGAGACCTATTATATGTTGATCCGACGAAGTTAAGCGTGTATTTAAGTGGTCCAGGGGTTGAATTTTTGCCAAGCGTGTCAGAGGTTCGAGTTCTAATCCGCACTCATAGTTTTTTTTTTTTTTTTCTCATCAAAACCGATTATGTTTTTCAGTGGTTGTATATCAGGCAGGGACACTTTTTTGTGCTTTTTGTTTTCTAATGGCACCGGAACGAATAGAGAGTCTCTCCACAACGGATTGAAGCGCGCGTCTGAGTGAAGGCTGTGCGCGAGCCAGAAACAAACATAGTATCCGCGCCACTGATCGCAGCGGCGACGAGCACTTTGATCAGTTGATTTTAAAAAACAACACATTTCAGCGCTAGATCGCCTCTTATTTAAAAAACGAATGAAATGAATGATCTGCTGGTTAACTGGAGATGTTTTGTTTGTTTGTATTGGTACATTCGTGCCGCGAGATATATCGACCTTAGAAAATAGTGGTGGGGACATGTCCTACCCGCAAATTACGCCTATGCGTGTATGCATGTCCAGGGGCGTCGCTAGTAGTGCAAAAGATCCGGGGCTTCGCCAAGCATTTGTGCTTAGGGCACCCAAATGGCTAGCGCCGGCCCTGCCTGGCCCATAGCATATAATTTGACTGTATAAGGCCTGGCCTCACCTTGGCTTTAACATATGATATACACATTTAAGATCAAACTTTAAACCATTTTAACAAAGAGAACTGATAACATAATTTAATTTTTTTTAAATATGAAATATTGTATGGCTCTCTTACCTTGGAGGTCAAAAGTGTTGGCCTTTTTTCTAAAATTAGATTTCTCCGTTTTGGAATACCCATCAGGGTATGAACCATTCTTTTTATAGTTTAATATTTGTTTGTATATGTCAGGATCCATGTTAATCACCAAAAAACCGCCAAGAAACGTCTGCAAGCTGATGGTGAGTGAGTGTCTGGGTGGGTGGGTTTACGTTGAGACAACAGGAAATAACTTTAAATTATTTAAAATAATTATACAATAAGAAAAAAAAAAAATCAATTAGTGGGAGGCAATCCCTTGGTTCTGGGTAACTTTTTGTATAACCAACACAACAGACAGTTGTAAAAAAAAAAAAAAAGATTTTATTAACAAAAGATACTACAATACAATGACACTGCAAAAGTGTACCTCAATGCACAAGGATGGTAAATATGGAGTATTGAGTAGTAGGCTACTGAAAATACAAGTGAACTATGTATGGTAGAATGTTATCTGATATGTAATAGTGCGTAAAATATCTGATGCCTTAAAGGGATAGTTCACTTTGAAATAGATTGTTTTTTATATAATGCAAATCTGTCATCATATACTCACCCTCATTTTGTTTCAAACCTGTAGGAATTTCTTTCTTCTGCTGAACAGAGAGGAAGATATTTAGAAGAATGTCAGTACCAGACAGTTTCTGGTCCCATTCACTTCCATAGTATATATTTTTTCCCTACGATGGTACCAGAAACTTACTGGTTACTGACATTTTTCTAAATATCTTCCTTTCTGTTAAGCAGAAGAAAGAAATGTATACAGGTTTAAAACAACATGAGGGTGAGCATATGATGACAGAATTTTCATTTTAAAGTGAACTATCCTTTAAATAACAACTGAATAACAATTTGCAAATGAAATCTGAAGAACAGATATTTTACATTTAAGCATTTGCCAGACGCTTTTATCCAAAGCAACTTACATTCCATTATCCTACACATTATACATTGGTATGTGCAATCCTCTGGGATCTGCGTTGTTAACGCAATGCTCTTACCACTAAGCTACAGGAAAGCACAAGTGTTTAAGTTCAATAATAAGTATTTTACACAGGGGAGTATGATTTTGGCAGCACTGCCGAATTCACACACCCCCACACTGGGATCACTTTAGCTGGGTCAGACACCCACAAAACTCATTCTGGAGACACATCTCATCCTAAAGACTACCTAGAAAAAAGCACAAGTGTTTATATTCAGTAATAAGTATTTTACATAGGGGAGTATGATTTTGGCAGCACTGTTTTGTTTTCATAAAGAAAATGTGCAGGCAGTAAAGTCAAATCTCTTTAGTAATGATGTTTATGTTTAGGTGAAGAGACTTTACCAGAAACTAAACCATTGTTTTACTACAAAAAACACTGTAGTGTTTTAAAAAAAAAAACACACTGATTTATAATACTGTAGTAAAAAACACAATACAAGCGAAAAAGTACAGCTAGACAGTGATACGAGTTTGATCAAATAATAATAAATAATAATACATAATCAAAAAATAATAAAATACATGATCAAAGACACATAACTAATAAATACATGATCAAAGATCAACACACAAATTGTTATCATGTAATTTCTTACGCTGTCTGATGCGTTTCTGTTTTAGCAGCTGGCGAGGCGACTCAAATTGACGTCATGCGCGTGCTCGCGAGGGGAGTCAGATTCTGGCAGGGAGTAAGAATTCGGCACAACACCTGATCCACCTATTATACGTCTTTTTGGACTCGTTTTTCCCACTTATTGTGACACTTTAGGAAGTTTTTTTTTTTATTACATTTACAAGTTAATGTGAAGTGGCGAAGTTATGAGATGGTGATAACAATAGAAAGGACTGGTAAAAATATGTCTGGCCATTTTATTTGTTTATGATGCATATAGTTACCACTTAATCTACAGTTTACAGTAGTTGGTTGTAGTTAAACTGCAGTGCATTTAAAATCTCTGTAGCTTTTTCAGTAGTTAAGTACTTTGGGTCATGTAGTTTAGCTAGTTAATTACAAACTGCAAATTCATAGTATTCAAATAACATTTTTTCCCCACAGCTCATTGGCCACAGTTGTCATTTAATGACAATCACCTATTATTTATATTTTCATGTGGTTTGAGTTTAAGATGTATATGTGTTCCAATATCGTGTGCCAATATTTGAGGTCTCTATCACTAATGGTCATGAAGATATTAAGAATAAAGCAAAGTGTAGTTTTTGGTCATTTTACTGGTCATGTTCAATTATAGCAGTATTTTTGACCTCATACATTTTTCCTCTTTTCCCCTCTCTCTAGGAACTGCTTGCACAAACAATGTTTGAGAGGCTCCACACACGGCTCCAGCATATTGTCAGTCAGCAGCCTCTTGACCTGGATTACCTTGAATTTGTGTGTTCTCAGGAGGCTGTTCTCTTTAGTGCTGCCTCTAACCAGGTTCTCATCCCAATAGCCATTGTAGATGCACTCACAGAGCTGCACAATTTGGTTGTTGAAGAAAGAGAAAATCAGGTCCCCATAGTATCTGTGCAGGTTCGTCATGGAGCAACTGGGCGTCCAAAATTTAACATTTCTCCGGATTCTCTGTTACATCTCATCAACCAAGGTCTTCCTGTGCCGTGTATTGCTAACTTGATTGGAGTGTCCACTCGCTCTCTCTTCAGAAGAATGAGAGAGTTTGGCTTTTCTGTCAGAGCAACCTATAGCACCTGTTCAAACGCAGAGTTGGACCATTTGGTAACTGAAATCAAAAAAGACATGCCTCATGCTGGGTACCGCTTGGTTAAGGGAAGCTTGCAGGCGTCGCACCTACTCAGTTCCTGGTCCCAAAGCTCTGGTCCACGTGGACACCAATCACAAGCTAATACGGTCTGTATAATTCTAAGAGTTAAAGAGTATTGTCTTGACCAGCTGTATATGAAAACTGTCATGATATCACTTCTGTTTTGATGCCATATAAATGAAATGGATTTCACTTACATATATTGCAGGCTGTACTATTATAGTGTCTTTTGTCTAACCAAGTACAACATTGTAATTTTTGGTGCTGTGGATGGCTTTTCTCGAAAGGTATAATTTACGTTAAAAAATTTAAGAGAACAGCTTGAAAAAGAAAGAAATCACCCCCTTTTTTCTATAGATCATGTACCTGGGTGCAGCGAACAATAATCGGTCCTCAACAGCACTGGCCTTCTTCCAGCAATCGGTGGACAGATATGGATTTCCATCAAGGTATACAGTGGGTCATTCCTTGCCTTGCGTTCCTCACTACAATATGCAATCTTGTATGCCATGCATCTAAAGAATGTACAGAAGGATATAAAGCAAAGAGATGAAAAGGTAATAATGGTGCTCTCTCTGTTCTCTCAGAGTGGAGGATCCATGTTTCTGACAAAACACTTTATTGTATTTTTAGATAAATTAAATGGGCAGTACCTGGTAGCCTTGTCAGCTTAAATGGAGTATAAATCAACATAAAAAATAGTATTTGCAGTATATTAAATTGTTTTTGACCTAATTATTTTACACTGAAATGATTACACACTTGAGACAGACAGACCGCAGTGCTCGCTGCTCGGCGGTCCGAGGAAAAACACACAGGCCGCGGTGCTTGGTGCTGCCACAGCGAAGACGTCTTTGACATGGTTTAGTGACTAAACGTTCATTAAACAAATACTGAGCAAACTTCCAGAAGGCTTCAGTAAGCATAGAGCTATCGATCGCCAGTGGATTGGGCTAATCCAACTTCCTAAAGTGTCACAATAAGTGGGAAAAACGAGTCCAAAAAGACGTATAATAGGTGATCTGGCAACACGGAGGCTGCACCCGCGCCCTCACTCACAAGTCACAACACGCTCTCAAGCCCCGTTCACTGTTCTAACGTTACCTTCTCGCAGCGACATGAATTGCAAACACTCATATGAAGTGGTTTAAAAGGCTAATTAATCATTCAGAGAGCTTGAAATTTTATTTTTGAATATAAAAAAAATTACCGAGGCCCGGACCTCGGTGACCTCATAGCTGGCTACGGCCATTCACCCTACCCACGACAGACATTTCTGAAGTTTGATATTTACTAACATTTCTAACATTTGATTTTTCACCAGCAACGACTGCAAACTCACCTGTTGGCCACTCATCTTGCCAACATTATGAAGCTGCAGACTCGGAGCCTGCATCTACAGTCCCGCACCCAGAGTCCCGCATTCTCAGACCCCTCGTTTTTCGAGACAGCGCCTCCTACTGTTTCGAAGATCGTATAACACCCTTATCCAAATGCCATTGAAAACAATAGGATGCAATATTACGGTCTCGTTTTATTTAAAGAACGTAAATATTTGCGTTCCCTGCTTAATGCATGTGCCAGAAAAACTCATTGTGTTCTCTGACTAACAAATTACCCAGTAGTTATTTTTGGAGCGTGGGTGTAATTGAAAGAAAATTACTGATGGAAGGGATACAATTACAGATTGAACTATCTTCTGAAAAATATTGTGATATAATATTGCTACAATGTTTTTTTTTATTCAAATTCCAATTTTTCTTTCAGTTCAAATGGTCTAATTAACATTATACCATGCTAACATTACAAAACCTGTTTTTTGATATTTTGAATGCAAAGCAAAACTCAAATAAGAATAGACAAAACACCAATAATAAACAATTCTGTACTTTATTTAACGAACACCTAAACATCATCTTGCTGTAAACAGGACAAAGCAAAGAAAAAAGGAAGAAAGAATTGTGTTAGTGACTTTACTTTTCATCTTCAATTGCATAAAAAAAAAACTCCTCATTTATAAGTCGCTTTGGATAAAAGCGTCTGCTAAATGAATAAATGTAAAATGTAATGTAAATGCATAAGGTAAAATAATTACTTTCTGGTAGACGAATGTTTCTTCTTTTTTCATTCTTTTTGCAATCGCTCTGTCAAATTCCTCGACTTCACTAAAATTAAAGATGAATGCCATTGTCAAAAATATTGTGTAATAATAAATATATATATTTTTTTTTTTTTTGCAAATGCAAATTACAAGCATACCTAGGGTGATAAGTAGGGCCACGGAGGAACACCTCCTCAGCCTCCTGCCAGGATAATGCCTGCATCTCACATAGGCCATGAATGATGGCCTGTCCATTAAAATAAATAAATAAATATATAAAACATTTCAGTCAATACAAATTAAAAGAAGGAACCCAAACAAAAGGCCAAATGACACATTCTAGCTCACATGTTAATACCATAGACTGGTTAATACATAGTGAAGGCATAGTAAATTTGATAGGCAATTGTATGAGTTGTAAATGGCTGGCAACAACTTCATATCACAGTTAAATTAATATTGATTAATTTTAATACTTACGTTTTATAAGAACTAATTTAAGTAGTCTACATAAATTATATAAAGTAAAATAATTACTCCGGCATTAATTAATTCAATTTATAGTTTTAGGAGAAAAGGTCCGGTAATTAAAAAAAGGTCAAAGGGTAAATCTGATTAAATAATTAATGATGACATTCTTTGATATTAACACACTTAATGTATTTAATTGGTCTACTTTAATGTCAACTAATTTTAATACAATTTTTACAATGGCTTGTCTACAAAAAGTCCAAGGTTAAAGGCTAACGTTAGCTATCAAAATATTTTCGGGGAAAAAAGGTGAAAAAACATACATTAACGGCTCAAATTTTGTTACAAACTATCTTTACAAATATTAAATGGACTATTCATATGTTGGTGTATCGATCTATAAAGTAGGCTAGTTTGATTAAAAAAGAAATCGAATGAGTATGATTCGCTAAATAAAATTGACGATACTTACGTTTCTGCTTAAGTTCTTCAAATGTTTATCCGATTGATAGGAGGCGCTGTCTCGAAAAACGAGGGGTCTGAGAATGCGGGACTCTGGGTGCGGGACTGTAGATGCAGGCTCCGAGTCTGCAGCTTCATACTACCAGAGAATGTCTAATATGGCGAGAAGTTTCACTCTCAGTACACTTCCGGCTTCTGAACTGGTTGCAGTTCCTCTCTGATTCCACATGAGGGCGCTCACAGGACGAGTGCAGAATGAATGGAGGTCTATGGCGCTATACCAATAAAAATCCACTTTTCTCAGGATATAATTTTTTGTCTAGTAATTTGAATGTTGTGTTCGAAAGGAGATGCAAATAAATTACACATTGCTGGGTGTTAGATTTTTTAGAGTCACTTATTTGCTTTAAAATGTCTTTGAAAGTGTCAATGACGTCATACACATGTACGACCAGAGACATGGCTTTACGGCAATCCTTCACTCACTCTGGTGCTTTCGCGCTCTGCACTTTCTTTTCTCTCCAGTCATCGACAACACAGCTGACACAGGTAAACACACGTGCTAGAAGAGTTTTTGTTTTGTTTGTTTCTGGTCCCGCTTCGGATGACACGATGCCATCAAGCGGTATCTCTGGTCGTAATCAGTCCTTCACTGACCAATCAGCGTTCATTAGCAGAATGCTAGCATGTTATGGGCAACAACAACTCAACCTGTAAGAAATCAAAATGACATAAGTACTCGTTCATTCAACTTTCGACCTATAACCCATGTTGAACTGTAATGAGTATCTATTGTGATGAGTACTGATTTATGCCTGCAGGTGGCAGTAATGTGTTGTATAAGATGAAGTGCATTCCCTAGAGGAAGTGGTTGTAATGGAGACATGCTTTGTGTGCCACATGGAATAAAGACGCCAGTACCATCTATTCTTTATATCTTTATTTGTTGTCTCTGGAACAATACATGGTACCAGGAGTGGGGTCCGAAAAGCCCAATGGATGCCATTAAACCACCGGGATCGTTGAAGTTGTGTGGAAATGTTGATGCACATTGGAGGACTTTCAAACAGCAGTTTGAGTTGTATGTTGTTGCTGTTGGACAAAAAGCGGCTGTGGATGAAAGAAAAATCGCCCTGTTACTTACCATTGCTGGAGCTGATGCCGTGGAGGTCTATAACACCTTTAATTTTGATGAAGAGGCAGACAAGAAGAAACTGGATAAGGTACTGGAAAAATTTGATGCTCATTGTTTGTCAAGGAAGAACGAGACATATGAACGATATGTATTCAGAACACGTGTGCAGCATGAAGGAGAGGCTTTTGATTACTTTCTGACTGATCTCAAGATAAAGGCAAAGACTTGTAACTTTAATGAATTGAGAGATTCAATGATTCGTGATCAGATTGTTTTTGGTATCTATGAGAAGAAACTGAGAGAAAGATTGTTACGAGAATCAGAACTCACCTTGGATAATGCTGTCAAATTGTGCCAATCCAGTGAAGTAGCGAGACAGCAAGTGAAGCAGTTTGATGGGACTAATACAGCCGCTATGTCATTTCAGAGTGTAGAAGTTGACGCCATTTCATTCAGAGACAAGAGAAGAGGTAACACAAGAGGTTTCAGAGATAATGACAATGAAACATTCTCATGCAAGCGCTGTGGGACCAAACATAAGTTCAGACAGTGCCCAGCTTTCGGAAAAAGATGTTCTAAGTGTAATGGCCCCAACCACTTTGCAAAAATGTGTTTTTCAAAAGACATGAAGAGGGAAAATAAAGTGCATTTAGTGGAGGAGGCAGATGACAGTGATTTGAGCGACTCATTTTATGTGAACATGGTTTCTGAAGAGAAAGTAAATCCGGATGCTGAAACGTGTGTATCAAGTGATGATTCAGTCAAGTCTTCGATGTGGATTGTTCCTCTTGTGGCTAATGGGACCGTAGTACCCTTTAAATTAGATACGGGTGCAAGAGTTAATTTAATTAACATCAGAGATGTGAAAGCACTGAAAGAAAAACCTCTAATTAAAAAACGTACAGTTCCCCTCAAAGCCTATAATGGACAACCAATTGAAACGCGAGGAATATGCAGACTAAACATACAAGTAAAAGGAAAGATGAAGAGTTTGATGTTTGTTGTAGTTCCCAATGGTCATGAATCTCTTTTAGGAGATAAAGCGTGTGAAGATCTTCATTTGGTTAAAAGAGTGTATCAAGTCAACAAGGAAACCGTAGTCTTACAGCCTGTCTGTGACAATATAACTGACATTGTCAAACAATTTCCAGATGTTTTTGAAGGTCAAGGCACACTGCCATTTACCTATAAAATACAACTGAAAGATGATGCTTCTCCAGTCATACATGCTCCTCGGCGGGTCCCTGCACCTCTGCGTGAGGCCTTGAAAAAGGAATTGGATCGCATGACCCAATCTGGAGTAATACAACGGATTGAACAACCTACAGACTGGGTAAATTCTATAACTTGTGTGAAGAAGCCTAATGGTGACTTAAGAGTGTGCTTAGATCCTAAAGACCTAAATGATAGCATCAAACGAGAACATTACCAGATACCCACCCGTGAAGAGATCATTAGTGACATGTCAGGAGCTAAGTTTTTTAGCAAATTAGATGCATCTCAAGGATTCTGGCAGATCCGATTGGATTCTGAGAGTAGCCAGTATTGTACATTTAATACTCCCTTTGGGAGATATTGTTTTCTTCGACTTCCTTTTGGAATCAAATCAGCTCCTGAGATTTTTCATCGAGCCATGGAAACCCTTATTGAAGGTCTAGAGGGTGTTCGAGTATATATTGATGATATTGTGGTGTGGGGGTCCACCATTCAACAACATAATCAGCGATTAGTAAAAGTGATGGAAAGAGTTCGAGCACATGATTTAAAGCTCAATCAGAAAAAGTGTCAATTTGGAGTCACAGAGATCACATTCTTAGGGGACAAGCTGTCTGCAAAAGGTGTGGAGCCACATCCAGCAAAAGTGCAAGCCCTCCTTGATATGCATCCACCTACGGATAAGAAGGGAATTCTGCGTGCTTTGGGAATGGTGAACTTCCTGGGAAAATTTCTGCCAAATTTGTCAGCTAAAACTACCCATATGAGAAAGTTGTTACAAAATGATCAGGAGTTTGTCTGGACTTCAGTACATGATCAAGAATGGAAGCAGTTAAAGGAGACTCTTACTACTGAACCTGTCCTTGTTTTTTTTGATCACACACGACCAACTAAGATCTCTACAGACGCCTCTCAGGATGGATTGGGGGCGGTGCTTCTTCAGGCCTTTGAGGATTCCTGGAGACCTGTGGCCTATGCTTCTCGATCTATGACAGAGACTGAAAGACGATATTCACAAATAGAGAAGGAGACTTTGGGTTTAGTATTTGGCTGTGAAAAATTTCATGGATATGTCTATGGATTACCTACTTTTACAGTAGAGACGGATCATAAACCATTAATCTCCATCATTCAAAAGAACTTAAATGATATGTCACCTCGAATTCAACGCATGATGATGAAATTACAAAGATATGATCTGAATCTTGTCTATACACCTGGAAAGTATATCATTGTGGCTGATGCACTGTCTCGAGCACCAGTAGCTTCGGAGATCAGCAAAATGGACGAAGTTGAGAGACATGTGAGTATGGTGTATTCAGCGTTACCAGTTTCAGATGAGATGTTAAAGCTGATCGCAGAGGAAACTGCAAAGGACGCTGAATTGCAGAGGGTTATTGCACACCTTCAACATGGATGGATCAAAGGCAAGTGTCCACAATACTTTCCTTTAAGGGCAGAACTGAGTGTGGTTGAGGGAATGCTGTTGAGAATTAACAGAATTGTCATTCCAGTATCAATGCGCCACGACATGCTTCGTAGAATTCATGAGGGACATCTTGGTATCGAAAAATGCAAGAGAAGAGCTAGACAAGCTGTTTTCTGGCCTGGAATTAATGTGCACATTGAGAAATACATCAATCAGTGTGACGTCTGTCTAAGTCATCATTATAAACTGGCCAAAGAACCTATGATGATAGCTGCTCATCCTACTGAACCGTGGCAAAAAGTAGGAACTGATCTTTTCCAGTTGAATGGTAAGGATTATCTGGTGGTTATCGATTATTATTCCAATTATCCTGAAGTTGAACAGCTCCATCATACAACATCGAATGACATGATTCAATGCATGAAAAGCATCTTTGCAAGGCATGGAATTCCTCATATTGTGCAAAGTGACAATGGTCCTCAGTACACTAGTTGTGAATTCAAACTGTTTGCGGAACAGTATGGCTTTAAACATACTACTTCAAGCCCACTTTATCCAAAGACAAATGGTAAAGCAGAAAAAGGGGTACAAATTGTAAAAAGACTTATGAAAAAAGCCACAGCAAGCAGGTCTGATATAAATCTGTCTCTTCTGAGTTACCGTTCTTCTCCACTCAGTTGTGGATTATCTCCTGGTGAGTTATTGATGAACCGAAAACTGCGTGATACACTGCCAAAAGTATCCCTGAAAACAGAAAACAACAGTCTATCATTGAAAGAGATGCAACATCTTAAAGAGAAGCAGAAAGAATATTATGACAAGGGAGCTCGACATCTGAAACCTCTTTCTGAACGAGATACAGTTAGAATTGCGGAGCCTACTGGATGGAAAAAGAAAGCTACAGTCCTAAAAGAGGTAAACCCAAGATCATATCTGGTTCAAACAGAAGATGGACAGACATTGCGGAGAAATCGACAGAGCTTGCTTAAGACTGCAGAGAAATGTCCTCTTGTTGATGAGCCAACTCTGTCTGCAGAACTGCAGTCTTGTGAAATGCCCCCTGTTGATCTGCAACGTCATGAAATGCTATCTCCAGGTATGTTTAATTCTGCAGAACAAATTCCTGAACTCGAGTTATCTGTACCAAAGACTGACATGCCTCTCTTACGGAGAACTAATCGAGTTCGAAAAGCTCCTGTTCGAATGGACTTATGAAAAAAATGGAAAAAAAAATGAAATGAACTGATTGTACATTTTTTACAGTTGGGCTGATGTGAATTATTAGTAATTGTGAATCTAATGTGTTAAAAAAAAAAAAAAAAAGGAAAAGAGATGTAATGAGTATCTATTGTGATGAGTACTGATTTATGCCTGCAGGTGGCAGTAATGTGTTGTATAAGATGAAGTGCATTCCCTAGAGGAAGTGGTTGTAATGGAGACATGCTTTGTGTGCCACATGGAATAAAGACGCCAGTACCATCTATTCTTTATATCTTTATTTGTTGTCTCTGGAACAATACAGAACCTGCAAAATCTACAATCAGATCTGTGATTTCTCAACGGCAATCGGGTGAAAGAGACAAATTTAGCTGTCTAGCCCCATTGACTCCCATTCATTTTGCACTCATGGACGATCGCCCCCAGTGGAACTCTGGTGGAACTACAACCAAAATTCGGTACAACAGGGCTTAATAGGGAGTGGGCAGGCTCTCCGTAGACGGGCTCTGATACTACTCCATGGCCCTGTCCCAAATGGCGCACTTCATGCGGACTTTCGGTCTCGTGGACTTGAATTGCGCGTGCTCGCTGAGTCTACGAGTCCGTAGGCCGTCCCATTCAGCATTTTACCGCTCTGAAGTGTGCTCAGCAGCGCCCCCTTTGTACCCTTGAAGCGGTCTTCCGCGAAGCCCGCATAGAAGCAGGCTCCACGCACTTTAACTACCCAGGAATCCTTGCGAAAGGCCAATCAGACAACAGATGGAAGGAGATTTCACTCACGGATAATTGTTGACATGGCTGAGAAGAAAATATTAGGCCTACGGTTTTTATGACCTAAATGTACATTTTACCAGTTGTTACCTACAGTTTATACAAACATTATGGTCATCGACCAGTGGTTGATGTCTCAAACATAATAATAGCGCGTTTAATAATACGATCGCATTATGATTCATTAAATAAATAGAACCGAATGTCAGGGCTTTACTGAGTCATAAACATAGTATGAATATTGTAACCTGTAAATTGAAAAAATTATGTTTAAATTATGTTTTAAAATTGTAATCTTACTTCAAATGGAACATTATGTAGCCTATTATTATGTACAACTGTATACATCATTTAAATAAGCATGATTTATCTATTGTTTAATGCCCAGTTGATATGCACAATATCAAAATATAGAACTGTAAAATTAGGATGTGTAGTTGACATGCAGATAAGACGTCGGAGCGCAAAAATGTGATTTCTCCTGTCCAACAACAACCAGGCCGTTATTTCCGGCGTGTCGATCGAGTCTGTCCCAAAAATACCTCTCAATGCGCCCTCGTGGACTCGCGCCAAGGGCCCTATAGGTCTGCACTACATGACGTCACCAAAGTGTGGACTCTGAGGAAGTCCACAAGTCCGGAGTGTGCCATTTGGGACAGGGCCCATCTTGTTCAAAAAACGTCCCCCCACGCTAGCGTTTCTTCTTCTCTTCTCTTTCCATGTCCGTGGCGGCGCCAAGCAAGTCGGTAACAGCGCCACCTGCTGTTGTTGAGTGCGAATTACATGACTGTTTACTAGCGTGTGTGTGGATCTGAAGGCATTTGTGTGTGGATCAGCAAGGCGGAAAATTAGTGCCAAAAGTCACGTGACAGTTTTTCGTACTTGAAGGTTTTTTTTTTTACTCGAAGGATTTTTTTTTGTACTTAAAAGATTTTAGTTTGTACTTGAGGATATTTTTGTCATTGAAGAAATACGTTTCTTTGTATATGTAAAACGTACTGTATTTGTTTGATAGGTACGTTTTTTATTTGCAGAACAAAATGCATTAGTTTGTGAGTGATGTTTTGTATTTGCAAACCACACTGAGTTTGTTTGTGAATCGTTGGGTGTGAGTAAAACACGTTTTGTGTGTGTGTGAGGTTTTGGCATGATTCTAACCGACCGACAGCTGTGGACAGACCCGCGACAGACCTACCTGAAAGAAACAAGAATAAACAGGCTATATTAGTGAGGACAGAAGAGGGGTTATACGTCTACATTATTATTAGACTGTAGCTAGTGTACAGACCTCCTCTCTGATTTTTTTCAGCATGTTCCCCAGGTAGTGGACACCCATTGGCTCCCTGGAGTACCACACATCAGATGCCACAGTGATGGAGCGCTTCGGGTGGAGATAAACGATTTTGCATCTGGTGGACACTTGGAGATGTAACTTTTAAAGCTTTTTACTGGACACAGAGGATCCCCGGGCCTGGCGAACATGAAGCCTCGTAGGTTTTCCTTGTGCGGGTCGTTCGGATCTTTATGGTTTTTTATCTGAGGATTATGAGCTAAACTGATGTATTCAACACTGTATTCTCCTCCTTCTTTGGTCGACTGGACAGACGCATAAAACAGTCGCAAAACGTCGTTGAGAGTAGCGGCAGTGTAGCTTTTAAAGTTGATGTCCATGTTTTTGTCAGCCAGGAAGTCTCTTAACGTTTTAACTGCCCATTTCGTGATTTTCTTTGTGTTCATCTCGTCCTTGTCATCCTCTAATTCGTTCAATTCTTCCGGTGTCACCTCCTTGTGTCGCTTCTCCTTTTTCTTTTCATATTCTATTCTCTCTTTTTCTAATGCTGCATCCCAGTCTTCAAAGTTGTCAAACTCACCAAATATATTAAAAGAAATGATAAAATCACTCATGTTTTGTCTGTTTTGCTGTTGCGATGAGTCAACTGAAATAACGTTAAGTCTCCGTTGCCATGGTTACCATTTAGCGTTTGAGCCAGAGCGATCATTTAGAACTGTCATCAGGCAAATTGACGGGACGCCTTTCCTAGGTGTACATTATCACTTTTTAACGGACACCCTGCAGCCAATCAGAATCGAGTATTCACCCAGACCATGGTATAAGACTCTTTGGTAGTCCTGGCCACTGACTCCTAGAGTGCCATAAAGTCTTTGTTACAGCGTTATAAACCATGAACCGAAGCTGCAAAAACAAACAAGTCCTCTGTTCTGGTTCACCCCCCTGTGGTAGACTCCCGGACGCCCACCCTCCCTCCCTCCCTAGACTTACCATCTGCGGCGTGAGGTCGCGCCTACCAGGAGGGGGGAGTACTGTCACGATCACCTTCACCGTCACTGCCTTCATCTTCTTCAGCGTCGCTGTCATCGTCACCATCACTGTTTCTGTCACTGTCTTCTGTTAGTCTCTGTCCGCACTACAGTTCCCAGCATCCTCCTTGACCCACACCTGCACCTCCTCTACCTGCACCTGCACCTGCCAGAGATCATCATTATCATCACAGCTGTCTGTCATTGTCTAGTTTAAGTTCCTGCTTGTCCTGTCATTCGTTGTCCATTCTTGTCTATATTAAGTGGTTTTTGGTGTTAGTATAATCCTGCCTGTCTGTACCTGTGGAAATACCTATTGTGAGTAAAAGTTTATATTGGAATCTTCTGCCTTCATCATCTTTTTCATCATCTTACACCAAACCGTGACAGCCATGTTGGTAGATAAGCACCAGTAGAATTTCCTTTTGTTGAAAGCCCAGATAAAAGTAAAAAGCTACTATTATATTTAGATCCATGTCCAAGGCAGTTCGACTTCACGAGCGCATTTCTTTACAAAAAATAGAAAAAATAACTTCTACGGAAGATTCTCATCATTTTGACTTTCACGAGTTCACACTTACAAATAAGTCAGACAGAATAAATGGTAAGCGTATTTGGCGTGCTCAGCCAAACCCAGGTATTCAGCCCAAACCCAGAGTAATCCCTCGTATTCCTGGCTGTGGGAAGAACAAGCCAAGAGTGAGGAGTCGGGGTGGTGGAGGGATGCTGAGAACGTGCTCCTCCCGAACTTTGTTTAATTAAACATCATTTCACGAGTTCACACTTATTAATAAGTCAGACAGAATAAATGGCATGTGTGTTTGGCGTGCTGTCCGAGGAGAGGGCTCTGGGCTCAGTATTTGGCCCGAACCCAGAGTACTCCACCCAAAAGTTTCAACAAATGCGGGACAGCCGCTAGAAATGATGTTGATGACCTCCCCAAAAAACTTGCGGGGTGCAAAGCTTATGGTGCCAGTCGTAGGGAGGGGGTTCGTCGCTGGATCGGGAGGGCTTCTTGCATCTTCAGACGGGAGTTTGTTTGTCAGGGCATCAGATGGGTGGGCCTCACAGGTGGTTGGCTGGGGATTGTGTTGGCATGACACAATATCTTACTGCATTTTACTATTTTTTAAAAATAAACATGTGAGAGCGTGTTATAGGCTATAATGTCATGTTATGGCCAGAAATGACGACGCTACTGCAACACGCATTGCTGCAGACAAGCAGCTGAGCATCTATTCATCAAGCCAACGTGCAAACTATCGCAAATCAAAGTGAAAGTAAGTCTCAGGCGGAGACGACCCTTCGGAAATTTGCTACTCATAAGCTTCGATACTATGTGGTGTTTTTAATATGCTTTAAGTCAAACCATGTGTAAATTCATAAGTCGACAGCATTGCTGAGTATTTTCTCCTTAAAACTGCAGTGAACCAAAGACAGTCTCAAAAACACGCTTTGAAATCGCTGGTGTTTCTGACGTCACAAACTACCTTGTAACCAATCAGAGCAACGTGTGATCGTCAACCAGTGGATCTCTGAGCTGAGTGAGTGAGTGGAGGCGGGGCTCATTTGCATATTCATAGAACCACATCATAGAACCATACTAAATGAGGCAAGGGGGTCTCCTCATTTGATATAATGCATGGTCTTCTCTTTATATCTTTCTTTCTCGTTATGTCAGAACAGGATTTGCTTTCTAGGATATTAATTGATGGATGATTTTAAACCGTCCCACAAAGGTTATTTCAATTCTATTCAGATGTTGTGTCTAACCTGTCACACTCGATCTCCTCAGTCCTTCTGTCTCTGACTGAGAGTTTACACTGTTTTATCAAGTAAAAGTCTTATTATAATTGTACAAACGTCCTCCTTCAGCTCGAGCTTCACGAGTCTTACGAAGGAAAAACAGCTCAGTTTTATTCACAGGCCCAAACTGAACAAAAATATGCAATTTGTTGCAGATGTTGATGCTAATATGAACAAAAAGATGAAATTCTGATGCTTGTGATCAATGAGATCTTTATAACAGTATAGCATATGTGTCAAATCTGCCCTGATTTATCAAGGAAACGCAAGAATAACTTTGATATTGTTAGTAATATTTCAGCTGGACTGAAGCAGCTTCGCTTTACTTGATTATCATACATCATTTATTATCATAATCATGCGTATCAAATATGATCATCAGGCTTTTGAGGAAGGTTTATTTGTTCATCTCTCAATCATCATTATATTGCATTGCATTATATGATTTAAAACTACAGAGATTTGATCATAAAACTAAGCATTTAAATATCAGCTTGCTAAGACATTATTGGCAGATATTGATATTTAAATGCATTTTCTGTAAGAATCTGCTAAACTGTTATAAAGATCTCATTGATCACAAGCATCAGAATTTCATCTTTTTGTTCATATTAATATCAGCATCTGCAGCAAACTGCATATTTTTGTTCAGTTTGGGCCTGTGAATAAAACTGAGCTGTTTTTCCTCCATATTCTCACTGTATCAGACTATACGAGCCATAAAAGCCTGATGTATCAAATATGATACTCAACAAAAAACACATGCAAACTTCTTTTTTTAATATTTTGTCTAAAAGTTCAATAAACTGTATATATTTTTTGACTGTTATTTGATGGGATTATTGTTTGGAGCTTCAGGCTCTGTTTGTTGACTGTCACACGACTGATGGCGTCACATGACTGATGATGTCTGTCTGTGTGTGTGTGTGTGTGTGTGTGTGTGTGTGTGTGTGTGTGTGTGTGTGTGTTGTCCGCACAGAGAGCGCTGGTGGTCTGCAGATGTTGGGTCGTCTGTCTCTGCTGTCGGAGGATGATCTCTGGTCTCTGAAGGGTCTTCCCAACCAAACCTTTCCCTCCGATCGTTAGATAACGTGTGAATATCAGTGTTGGGCAAGTTACTTTTAAAAAGAAATTAGTTACAGTTACTAGTTACTTCTTCCAAAAAGTAACTAAATTAGTTACTCAGTTACAAATTTTAAAAGTAACTAGTTACTTAAGAATGTAACTATTGCGTTACTTTCAAGTAAAATTAAATTTTAAATGCTCAAATGAGACCCCACCTCTACCCCTCTTTAACGGAACTTAAAATACATGTGCATGTTCAATTATTTATGATAAATCTGAATATTATAATGAAATGGACACTTAATACAATACATTATTAACAGAAACATGAAACATTGTACACACATCTAAAAAAAAAAAAATGTTGCTGTGGGACAAAGTGAGACTAGCCTCCAATCAAATGCCATGTATGTAGATATTATGTTTATATAGTGGATCAATGCAAATAACACAATAGATGTTTTGGAACTTTTGATATTTATTGCCCCTCAACAGGCCACAACTGGGCAAAATTAAATTAAGCTTGTTAAGCAATATACAAAAAAGAAATAACAAATATATACACTCTTTGTAGTGCAAATAAAACAAAAAAAATTTACTGAAAAAATACTGTACTTCAAGTAGAACAGTGTAACAATATTAGGTGCTTTCAATGTAACTGGAAAGTGCAATGTATAGCAAAACGAAGGATATAAACAGGTAGGTAATACATAAAAAATAAAAAATACATCTCCATAAAAATAAATCTCGTACTCTGGCCATTGACAATCTTACTTCAAGAGGCTGCAGCCAGCCAACAAATAAATCTAAATTAAATTATGCTCTTTAAGCAATGTACCAAAAATGTATAAAACAAAAAAAATACACTCTTTTTAGTGCAAAACTGCAAATGTAAAAAGATGCAACACAACTTTAGACATACTGTATCCAACTTTAGCTCCTGAACATTCATTCATTCATCTATACATCCATGCATTCATTATTCTATCCATTCATCTATCCATCCATCATTCTATTCTCCCCATCCATCATTCTATTCTCTCCATCCATCCATCCATGCATCTATCCATCCATGCATCCATCCATCCATCCATCCATCCATCCATCATTCTATTCTCCCCATCCATCATTCTATTCTCTCCATCCATCCATCCATCCATCCATCCATCCATCCATCCATCCATGCATCCATCCATCCATCATTCTATTCTCCCCATTCATCCAAGCTACCCTATCTAGCTATCCATCCACCCATTCTTGTCATTGAACCAGTGGTTGTATCTCAAAACCAAAAGCTTCTCAAACTTCTGGTCAGAGAGCCTGTTCCTCAGTGGAGTCAAGACTAGCTTCCCCAGGCTAAAAAGTCTCTCTACTGGGGCACTGGATGGAGTGGCTGCATTATAACAGAGTGCAATTTTCTTTATCAGTGCAAAACCATTAAGAGAGTCTATCCCTTGTTCTCCTGATTTTAAATAGTCTGCAACTTGACTTTCAGCAGTAGCAGAGGTGTCATCCTCATCCTCAAAGGAAAAGAACTCATCCTCTATGGCAGAGTCTGTGCTGAGGTGGCGTGTTGGTGGGTTGGTACCTGCTTGCTGGTCTTCTTGGACAATTTTCCGACACTCTTCCAGCAGACTTGCCTTGGCCTTGTCCTTCCTGTCCTGTGTCCGCAGCCAACGCAGTTTGAACTTGGGCAAAGTCACAGCAGCCAAGACAGCACACTCGCTCTCCAGCACCTCTGCAAATCTTGTCTTGATTGCCTGAAATGATACATAAGAATGCAATTATATTATATTATTATAATTATTATAATAATATTATATTATCTGAGAGAGAGAGAGAGATAGAGAGAGAGAGAGAGAGAGAGCATTATAGACCATTATGAACATATTTATAGATGTTTAATTTTACATTAGCCTATATTTATTTCCCTATATGCCTATACATTCATTACTTTACAACAAGGCTTTAAAGGTCCATCATCTGTAGTCATAATGTATCATAACTGTAAAGGCTAGGCTAGAATAGAATAGAGTTTCTTTTCCCATTCATATAATAAAATGAATTTATTGGGTAATGTGTTGAAGATCTAAAATAAATTAAAGTTCTTACTGTGACAAGTGCCTCTGGAAGGTCAGGATGTGCAGGCCACTCTTCAGTTGCAGGGTCTTGAATATCAATGTCTCCAGCGTGGGAGTGTGCCATGGAAACAATGATCTTCTCCCTGAAGAATGTCTAAAGCAACTGTAAGTGGCTTCATGACCGTACAGTATTCCCTAATGAACTGGTGTTCTCGTTCTGTGATGGCTGTCAATCCAAACTTGGATGAGATGGTGTTCAGCTCAACTATAGGAATCCCAGATATACGAGCCAGGGCATCATAAAATGAGTTCCATCTTGTGGTGCATGGGACTAACAGCTTCTTAGAAATGACATCATGCACAGTCTCTGCAGCCACCGTTGACCGACTAGCCTTATTCCACAACCCTGTGCATTTTGTGGTGGCACTTCTGTAAACAGGTTTTGTTCCGGGTGTTGACAGTAACCACTTGTCAATATCAGTGCATGATACCAGGTTTAGGGTGTGTGACGCACATCTCTGATGTGGCGGCAACGTGATCACAGTATCATCTTCATCACCACCATCATCATCAAAAACAACACGGGTCTGCAAGGCCTCACTGATGTCAGTAAACGTCACCTCATCATCCTCATCATCATCCTCATCATCCCGCTCCTTCTGATACATTTTGAAGGCCTTTACAAAATTTGAGCCATTATCTGTGACTGTTGTGGTGATTTTGAATGATATCCCATATGAGGAGTAGATATGATCAAGCTCCGTTGCAATTTTGTCGTATGTATGGCGTCCCTTGAACCTCCTGCATGCCAGGGCTGCCTTACCTCGCTCCATGCTTTGCGGATTTATCCAATGCGCCGTTACGCCTAGATAGCTCTTGTTACATACAGTCCATATGTCTGCTGTGGTAGACACATATTCTAACTTCTCAAACGTTTGTTTGAGCTCCGCATTCATTTGAGAATATTGGGCGTCTATATAGTTTGAAAACGTCTTTCTACACGGCAGGGGGACAGAAATTATTGGAAAACCTGTTTGAAAATGATAATTTTTCAATTCCATTAAGTGCAGAAATTAAACACTATGTTTGTTTCTTCTTTTTTTTCATTTACAAAGATAAAAATAAGCAAGTACATCATAAAACCATTTTCCAAATGGTATAAATCTCTATTATAAGCTTATTTTTATAATGCAGATTCCCCTGGGAATACTTTCATCATTAGTCTGTGTGTTTACATCATATTCATAATAAATGAAAGGTCAGGCTACTACTCGGCTATATGCAGAAGCTTGAAGCCCAACAGCTGAACCTCGAACTGAAAAGAGTTTGCAAGTAAAAAGGAAAAGCAGTAGTTATCCACAATAAAACATGATTCAACATGGTTTGTGTGGCGTCACATTTGTTGTGCTGCTTGTGTGTTGAGTCGGATCTGCTTTACACAAACTCCATCTTCAGTGCAGACGAATCACATCTGAAAACTGAGTGTAAGAGACGACCATTCCTGATCCGCTCCCGACGTGACGAAGATAAATGCTGTGTCTCAGTTCGGCTACTGATATAGAAGATAAAAAAGATAAATACTGCGTCTCAGTTCGGCTACTGATACACCCTAAAAGTATGAACTCTTTTTGTGAAGAAAAATATACTTTTGAATTTGGGATGAATTTGGGATGAATTTAGACTAACCCTAACACGCATGCACAATTATGCATAAACCTAATAAATGATAAAACTTGATGTATGTTTTACTTTCCACAAACAAACGCCTTTCAACTTGCGCGTGCAAAATTCAGAATTAAATGAATGTGCAGTATTTTAGATTCAAATAGTGCAAATAGATTAATTTTTGTTAATACAAATGTTTTCTTTTGTGTTAGTGTTAAATGATTTGCGCATATAACACAGAAGATGTGTATTTGTGGATCAGGCGACACGCGTTCATTCATTGATGTCTTTTCTGAGTCAATCTCATTTAATTCATTTGGATTTTGAGACTTTCTTTTCGCGGTTTTCAAGCATTTCACAAACCACACACAAACAACTACAACTGAATAGGCCTGGTGCTGATTATTATTATTATTAACATTTAATATTTAGATTTAACTATTTAAAATATCTCTAAGTTGACAAATATTGTTGTAAATGTGCTAAAAAGTGACCGTCAAAAATTCATACCAGTTTTTTAAACATTTTTAAACATTGTTTGAAGCTAAATGTGACCAAATGTTGCTGTTATTATGCACTACCCATCTATTTGACAAATTCACGTTACTACATTTAAATGAATCCCACGTCTTCGTTATTGAAAGCGCGTGCCAGTTGTTGTCGTGCCAAATTCCCATAAAGACATGACACTTCAGGGCTGTGTGCAAGAGAAGATGGAGAATGTCCAAACGAAAAAAAGAACTTCAGTAATTCTGAAATAGAAATTCTGCTGCAACAGGTAAATGCCAAACGAGGCATAATATTTGATTTAATCAGCTTAATTGCTGATGTAAATTGCAGTGTTAGTGTTTCTTTGCATAGGCCTATATGATTTTTTTTTTTCAACAAATGATCAGAAATACATTACAATAAAATACTAACATTGTAAATGACTTAAGAATTACATAGAATTCAGTAACCAATTATTTGGAGCAAACTGTCATCACTCACATGTGTGTAAGAGAGCTCTTGAGTGTGTGTTGATTTTGTTCTTAGCGAAGACCAAATCCAAGATAATAAAACATTAGTGAATGTCAGAATCTTCGTAAAAAGGGTTTAAGAACACATTTCTTCGTAAGAACGGTTGGTAAATGAGGACCAATTTGATTTATTTTTCACTATATTTATACATTTATTGTTCATGTATGAATAATAAAACAAACACTTGTGTGTTAAACTGCAAGCATCAGGTTAGGAGAAAAACTACATACTAAAAACTCCTGGGTCAAAAATAAAATGGGTTGAAGAAATAACCCAGGAGTTTTTAGTGTGTGTATGTAGAAATAAATGATATAAATGAAGAGAGCCTGAAGATAAATAAGGTTTTGAGCTGCAAATTATCTTCACATTCATTTAAAATTGCCCTGTGACATCCATCCTATGACGTGACTGAAGACAGAAAGATAAAGGAACAAGAGAAAAAGCTCATATGACGGTGTTTAAGACAGAAAAAGACATTTCCACAATGAAATACATTATGCATATTTCATGTACATTAAATGATATTACATTAGGGACGTCTCTACAATTAATAACCCAGAAAAACAAACCAAAACTTCGCTTGACACGCTTGAGTTTCACAATTCCTAATTAATGATTAACCATTAAAGAGTTTCAAGCTCTTAACCAGCGAGATTCTTAATAATTTCAGACAGAACCTTTATCGTTCTCCACGTAGATCATAAACCACTGAAATCAGTTGAGAAATCCTTTACATCCATGGACTGAAGTGAGCAAATGATCATTTAAACTGAAATAAACAATTATTTATTTACAAATTCATTGAAACTGTTCATGTGTAGAATTAGACTAATATAATAATGTGTAAATGAGCAAAGTGACAAACTTCACTGTTGTTTATTGATCTGTTAAAGCAACATGAGAGTGTGTGTGTTGCTGTAGTGCTGGATATCAGTCATGTGATCATCACGGCCCAATCACAGCCACCGTACTGATACTCAGATCAACACTCTTACTCATGAGATATGGAGTAAATATTGGAAACATGATGAAAGCAGGAAGATCCAGATCTACAGGAGTGACGTTTACTGAATATTGACCGGTAAGATCCTCAGAGAGGAATAACAATAGAAGAATGGAAAGAGTGTGTGAGTGAAGGTGGTTGTGAATGTGTGTAGATGTGTGTTAGTTACAGGATCAGAGAACGACACCGTTCCTCTGTCATAGTCCAGATTCACTCTCACACGATCAAGCTTCTGATAAACACGAAAACCTCCAGTCAATCCGTACGACACACACCAGACATCAGTGTTGAAGAAAACACTTCCCTTCCTCTGGTTTGATGCTGTAGTTACTCCAAGAGTCCAGCCTGAACTCTGTTTAACCTCCACATCCCAGCAGTGTGTTCCTGAGTTAAAACCCTCTGAACCCAGAACACAGGAATACCAGTCAAATCTCTCTGGATTATCAGGAAGAGGTTGATTGTTCCGGCTGTATCTCACACTGGTCAGATCATCAGACAGGACGAGACGTGGATTCGCAGTGTTTGGATCCAGAATCACAGGAGCTGATGAGACACAATCAACAGATGCTTTTATTCTGATCTTCATATAATAACCCAACACAGATTATTATGAATTATGACACTCGTCCTGTTGATCAAACACATTTTCCTCTGATCACTGTCAGTGCTGTTATTAGTTTCACACTCGTTTTTATCATCAGTGTTTAACGGCATCAACTACAAACATTAAATATGGGATTCAGACATTTGTGTCCATCAGGAGAAACTGATACTTTGGGAAATGTAAATAACAATAAATCAGTGAGATGTGTTGAGATTTCTGCTGTAGATGAAGAACTGTAAGTGTGTGTGTGATCTTCATCTGATCATCTTCATTTTATTGGCTCTTATCCTCCTTATTCTCGGGCGCTACTGTAGGTGTAACAGGGTGTGTTCCCACATGTTTTAGTTCCCAAGCACTCTAACAAGAGGATTAGCGTACCGCTAGCATAGAGTGTTTATGACCGTTACCATGGAAACTCCGGTTCAGTGACAGGAAGTCGTGTCTATAATTCACGCAAGGAAAGGGAATCATGGGAGCTAGAAATAAGGTGGACAGTCTGTGTATCGGTTAAAACAGTTTATTCTTACGGTCTGTTGTGTTTGACTAACTAATTATTTTGGATTGAGAAATTATTATTATTATTCTGAGACTAAATGTTCTAATTGTAACTCTCCTAACAACCTCCAAACTCGGCTCAGACCTTCAGACTGTTCTGACTCCGGCTTTATCTCTTATAACTGATCAGACTTACAGTTTTCCTAGAAACGATCAAAACTCTGAATAATCTCATTGACTGTCTTTGACAGAATCTTCAAATGAGTCCAAACTTTTCAAACTCCCATAAAATATTCATATTTAAACAGACAGAATCCCACTCGATCCCAAATCGCAATCCAACCGTCTCCATTGACTTTGCATTGTGTATGACTTATAACAAAAAACAAAACTATGTCTAAAAGCTGCTATGTTACAAGGTGTACAGCCAGTGGCGGTTCTACATTGAATTACACCCTGGGCGAGACCCCCTTCGAGCTTTAAGCAAAAACTCAATTTTTATTTATTTCCCCAGAAAACAAAACTTAATAGCTTATGTCATTTTACTACTTTAGTAAAATAATGTTATGCATCTTTATTTAAGAAATGTTTGATATTTGGACTGGAAACAAGACAAAAATACTAAGTAAGAAAAGCATTTTTGTAGGGATGCACCGAATATTCGGCCACCGAAAATTTTCGGCCGAAAATGGCCCAAAAGTGCATTTTCGGTTTTCGGCCGAAAGACTTTTATCACCGAAACAATACGGCCGAAATGTTGTGATGACGCAAACAGCAGACACCGCGACCTGCACGTGCTTGTCTGAAGCAACATTACATATCTGCGGTGTGGACGTATTTAAATATATCTAAGAGTGACCCACGGACAGCGATTTTCAAAACACAGACATCCCAAGTCTTCCGGAAGTTCCGGGAGTCTCCCGCGTATTGATACCGGCTCCCTAATGCCCGCAAATTAGTTTAAATCTCCCGGAATCGCGAGCGAGCATGAGCGCGCATACGTAGCGCGCGCGGCAGAGAGAGGGAGCGAGAGACCTTTGCGTGTGTGTGCAGAGCAGCCGTCATTTCTCAGAGGTTTACCTGAGCTGTTTATGGTTTTTGCAACTCACGTCCATGAGCATATAACTGCAGATATTATTTTGGGCTATGGCAGTATTGACCTAAATGCACTTTGTTTTTATGAGAGAACATTTCATTTTTAAACCTTTCTCCAGGCCAGTAGGCTTTTACATTATTATTTAATGTAGACATGAGTGGGGTCAAGTTAAACATTTAATTTTATACTTTGCAAATGCTAAATAAATATTTGCATAAAATTTTAATGGATTTATTCTTTGAAACTTTAATATTAATTTATGCAATTGCAATGCCTTGATTTTAGTAAACTTAGTACACAGTCATAGCCATAAATGCAATGGTACTAACAATAATTGGCATAATTTCTTTCGGTGTTTCGGTTTTCGGTTTTCGGCCTTGGTTTCCTCTTTTTCGGTTTTCGGTTTCGGCCAAGAATTTTCATTTCGGTGCATCCCTACATTTTTGCAGTGTAATAACTGAACTTGTAACTGTTTTGTTGCAAAGAACAATATTATGGTAGATCTCGTGTTTGAGTTAAAACCTTATTGTTAAGCATAGCAAGAATCATAGCAAAAAGGCTAACAAATAAGAGTTATACCCACCAATTAATATTGCCCCTTCATTCATGACATCATGGATAC